>NW_026115091.1:915024-1011745 GCF_025201925.1 Gopherus flavomarginatus
ATAGGTCAGGCTCCAGCACTAGGAGTCTGGTCAGTTTGACTAGCTCCATGTAGGTGGGTTATTTTCTCTCTTCACAAATTAGGGCATTTCCACCTCCAAACCTCCTGGGTCTGTTCCTAGAATCTAGGCCACTTAGTAAATAACTCCCAGCAGGTCTGCCACACCCTGGCCTCCTCCTTTCCCCACACTGTGAATTTCCTGCCCCGCTCCAACCTCCAAACCAGACTCTGCAAACCTTCCCACCTCTGGTGTATTTGCTCTCCCTTTCCTCCAGCAGGAACCCACCAGCAACCCCCCGATAATCTCTACCTGGACTGACTCCACTGCAGCCATTTCTCTTCCCTGTCCCACGCCAGGCTGGGATGAGCTGGAGCAAAACATTCTGCAGCCTGTCTGGGGGAGAAGGGCAGTTGTGGGCGTTTCAGAACCGGTTTTAGTTAATTTCACATCACAATTCCCCCAGGCCCTTTCCCTGCAGACAGACACCCTAGATTCTGTCATGCTGGGAAATGCTCAATCTGTTTATTACAATTTAGACCTGGCCCCTCCTGCCAGGCTAAGTCCACAGACACATTTTTAACCTCCCTTCTCTCTCCCCTCACCCCTTCTCTGAACACAAGGCTAGAAAAGAGCAGAACCAAAGGAGTCACTGTGGGGGATTCCCTCAGACACTGACCCCACGGCAGCCACACCCCAGCAGGGGGAATATGGAGTCAGGAACTGGCTTTTGCTCTGTCTGATCCTTGTTTTGTTCACTGGAAAGTGGTTCTGCCCCAGGATGCAGCAATACATGTGTCTGGGTGGACTAGAGAGCTGGAAATCTCTCCCCCACATTCATTTCTCCCACTCCCCCTTTCAGCCTCTCCTTCCCCTGTCCTCTCTCCCTGCCCCTCTGGCTGGGACAGTCCCATTCCTGGGGGCTTTGCTCTCCCATGGCTGGATTTCCTCCTGGCAACCGCTAATGGGAGGAGAAATGAGGTGGTGTTGTTTGTGCAGAGTCACTTTCTTGCCAGACCCTAGGACATTCCCTGAGGTCTTTCAGTTACCTGGAGACTCTGGCTCAGAATTTAGTAGTAACAGGGCCCAGGACTGCCCTAGGGGGCTAGGACCAGCTGCAGAAAGTCATCCCCTGGGCCGGGCAGAGAAGAAGCTTTAATTAAGGTCACTTCCCAGCACAGAGCCCCACTGGGGGAGCAGCAGCTGCCAAGCCTGGTCTCCCAGATCACAATGGAGGCTGCAGCATCTGACCCAGGAAGCTGAACCCCAATATCCTGAGCAGAGAGGGACGGAGTGTATGAGCAGCTTCCCTCCTTTAGCTCTCTGGGGAGAGCAGCTAATGGGAGCCCCTCCTCACAGGGAGAATGGCTGATCTCATTTGACCCACTGTCCATCTGGAATCACTCCTTGTCTTTCCATACAGTGACTCTGGATTAACAACGGTCTCAATGACACCGGATTTCAGAAAGAATGAGTTCAGAACGCTGTGGAAAAGACCATCGTGTGGCAGTGCTGACTCCCTTCCCACCTCCCTCACCCCCGCAGATCTAGTACAAGGACTGGGGGCAAAAATTTTCCAAACGGAACCGAAAGTTCCTGCAGTTTTCAAAAGAGGAGAAAAGTAAATTCTGTGAATTCACACTAACAGTGTTTGCTAAGTGGACAGAAAGTTATCACAGTGACAGGGCACGTGACTGGGGAATGGACTTGGTGACCTGGTGACTAGGAGCCAGGACTCTGGTACAAGTTGACCAGAGAGAAGGATCATGGTTAGCAGCAGCCCCCAGACACCCCCTAGTACCCAGAGCCCAGACCCCCCAGCCAGGGGCCCCAGACACCCCCCAGCCAGGATCCCATCAGATATTCCCTGGGACGCAGCCCCCAGAGTCCCTGGCCAGGGACCCCAGATACCCCTCAAAGCCCCACCGGCCAGAGAACCCCCACCACACCATGATTGCCAGGTTGGGAATCCCAAAGGGTTCCCCCCACCAAGAGCCCCCAGCAGCCAGGCACCCCCTCAAGGGATCCCCCCCCCACTGGGAACTCAGTCCCTCACTGCCTGCCTAGGAACTTCCCCACCCTCCAGAACGATCTACCCTGACATTTGCCTGGGACCCCCTCCTCTGCCCAGTGTGACCCCCTGATGCTTTACAGTGCGACCCATCACTCTGCTTCCCTGGCATGCCCTCACCTAGTGCCAGGGATCCCCTCCCCCAGCTCTGTTCACTGGGCATGGCAACAAAACCAGGAACCAGCGGGGGAAGCACAGACAGAGCCCCTGGCACAGAACCAGGCTCCCTCTAACCCTCTGTCCCGCCTCCCCAAGAGACACCCACCCCCACTGTTCTGCAGCCACCAGGCCCCCAGCGATACCCACCTCCAGGACCCATAGCCTCAGGGATGGGCACATCAGAACCACCACCCCCGAAAACCCCAAACCTCCACAACCCACCAACCTGACCAGGGTACCCCCTGCCCAGCCACCCAGAGGCCTCCCTCTACCACAATGCCCCTTCAGCTGCAATCTCCCCACACAGACACCTTCCCTGCCCCTGCAAGTGTTACCTCACAGAGTGTGAGAAGTGGCTAGAAAGTTAACACCACCTCCTGCTGGCCAGTCACACAGGCAGAGGGAGCCTGGGGAGTGCTTCTTTAACAGGAGAATGGAAGGCCTGGAGGGCAAGAAAGATCCACGGGCTGTCACTAGCAAATAATGGCCACCATGGATCCACCCCAGAGGCGGCTGCATCTTAGCACATTGGGAAACAACCCATCATATTCAATTAGAAATAAAACAACTAGAGAGAAGTGGGGCAAATGTTTGGGGTATTTTATATCAGTCTTTGACACACGCAGAGAGAACCCTGTCACAAACAACATTTGATAACATGAGAGAAAACCACCAAGATCGGAGGGGATTTGATGTTGCTATTAAATAACTAGTGGAAAAGGGGGACTGTTGGACTGGATTTTATATGACTGTCCAATACATAAACAGAATGTGATGGTCCCCCCCCCCGGCCACGGGGCAACCATTCACGTGAGCAGCTCAGAGCCCTTTGAGGAGCTGATTTAAGGGCGGGGGGGAGCTGGAAGGCTCCCTGGACAATGGAAGGGGGTCGCAGGGGAATTGGGAAATGGGGTCTGGGCAGTCTACATGGGGGATGTGCTCCTCCCTTCCCTTCCCTGCCCTGGCAGAGAACGGGAACCTCATCCCATCCCACTCCAGTGGGAGCCATGTTCTGGGGAATGACCCAGGGCAATAATTTCCCACCCAAACAAGGACAAATCGCTGCAGATAAAATGGGTGGGAAAATCCACCCCCCATTGGAGAGATTTTAAATTGACATTTGAGAAGTATGGAGAGAAAAGGGAAAATCAGAGGCAATTATAGAGCTGATCATTGGGGGGGGAGGAGAATCTCCCTGGATTTTATAGCCACGTGTGATAATGAGAGAGAAAAGGGGAAATCTTGAGAGAATGTGTGTGTGGGAGGAAGTGGCAAAAACAGGGACAGGATCCAGTTAACTCACCTCCCTCCCACCCCGGGAATGTCCTGGCTGCACAGAGACAGATCTACACCCCCACCCCAGTGACCTCCCCCCATGCAACTCCGGCTTCTCCTCCCCCTTCGACACCTCCGCCCTCACACCAAAGGGGGGGGCTCTGCCAGCGCCTCCCCCTGAGCTCAACTCCTGCTCCTCCCCCCAGCCCGGATTGTGCCCTTTAGCCCCCCACGAACCCTGCCTCCAGCTGCCTGACCCCCCCCGCCCATCAATTTCCTGCTCTGCGCCCGCCCCTCCCACGCTCCCTGTTACTCCCCCGCCCCGCTGCAGCCCCGCCCCCAGCGCCCGGCGGAACGTTACGGCTGGTCCGGGCAGGGGGAAGGGCAGCGGCTTCAGCGGCTGCTACTGGGCATGCGCAGTGCCCGGGAGTAGCACATTGGTAAGGAGAGGGATTTAATACACCGCCCCCCCCCGCCGGGCCCGGGGTCCGCCCCTCCCCCCCACACGACGGCCGGGCCCCGGCCCCCCCATCCCAGCGGGGTGGGCGGGCGGATCCTCCTGCAGCTCCACTGGGGCCGAGGCGCGTTCAAGGCTTCTCCCAGGCTCCCTGGGGCACAGTCACTTTCCTGCCCCCCAGCGCCTCTCATTCCCCGGGGGCTCCGGGTCACAATGTCCCACCGCCCTTCCCCCGCCTGCAGCTCCGGCTTCTCCCCTCCCGCCCCCGCCAGCCACACCAAGGGGAACCCCCGGGCCCCAGTCTCTGTCCCCACCTGGATCCCAGCGGGGCCGGGGGCAGATCCTGGCTGCAGCTGAGAACAGCGGCTCGGGCAGCTCCAGCGCTGCTGGCAGCACGTGGAGAACCAGGAAGCAGCTGTTCAGCCCGGGCTCTGCGTCACAATGTGCCAGAGCCCCGCCCCCAGGAGCTGCCCTGCCCATGGGCTGTGCCAGAGCCCCGCCCCCAGGAGCTGCCCTGCCCATGGGCTGTGCCAGAGCCCCGCCCCCAGGAGCTGCCCCGCCCCCGGGCTGTGCCAGAGCCCCGCCCCCAAGAGCTGCCCTGCCCATGGGCTGTGCCGGAGCCCCGCCCCCAGGAGCTGCCCCGCCCCCGGGCTGTGCCAGAGCCCCGCCCCCCGGAGCTGCCCCGCCCCTGCTCTGTGCTGGAGCCCCGCCCCGAGGAGCTGCCCTGCCCCCGAGCTGAGCCAGAGCCCCGCCCCCAGGAGCTGCCCGCACCTGGGATGTGTCAGAGCCCTGCCCCCTGGAATTTCCCCATGTTGGGTCTCTGAGCTTTGTTCTCCTGCCGCCTTCTTCCCAGCACCCCCTGCTCCCTTCCTGTGTCTGCAAACACCCCCCTCCCCCGGGGCGGCTGCAGTGCTCGCTGAGGTTGACTCCAGTGGCTGAAGTTGCCTCCATCTTTGCTTCACCTGGAGGGGGAGAGACAAAGAGAGGAGATGGTCCCAGGGTGTGAAACCAGAGTCAGGGGGCAAGGAAAGAAGGACTGTTTGGAAAGGTGGGGTTTTTTTGTGGGGGGGGGGTGAGCCAGAGGGATTCAGAAGAAGTTGGGCAGCAGAGGCTCAGGGAAATTGAGGGGAACCTCCTGGGTGTCTCAGTGTTGCCCAGGGTTTGTACAGCACCTTGCATAATATGGGGTCTGATCTCAGTCATGGTCTGTGCAGCACCTGGGAGCCCTGATGTCTATTTCCTGATCACAGGCTCTAGGAATGGAGAGAGGGAAACCTCAGCACCTGAAGGTTAATGCAGCCCTGTGTGCAACCCCTGCTAGGGTGATCCGACAGCAAATGTGAAAAATTGGGATGGGGGTGGGGTTAATAGGCACCTATATAAGATAAAGACCCAAAAATGGAGACATCTAGTCATGCTAGTCCCTGCTGTTCTCATAAGGGGTCGGCTTAGAGAGGGTTTGGCTACACTTGCAGCTGTCCAGCGCTGGGAGTTAAAGCTGTCTTCCTACAGCTGTTTAGGGAAAGCGCTGCAGTGTGGACACACTGACAGCTACCAGCACTCTGTCATGGCCACATTTGCAGCGCTGTTGGGAGTGGTGCATTATGGGCAGCTATCCCAGCATTCAAGTGGCTGCAATGTGCTTTTCAAAAGAGGAGGGTGGGGTGGAGTGTGACACGGAGCGTGGGGGAGACAGAGCGAGTGGATTTTTGGAGCTGACACTGTGTCAGCTCCCTGCCTGGCAAGTTCAAGCCTCCTCCCCCACCCCTCTCTCATTCACTAAATCCGAATAGCCGCCTTTGTTTTTTTCCTCACAGACCAGATAAGCCACTGATCCAAAACAGACCCCCCCTCCCCCGTGCCCACCCGGCTGCTTCTCTCCTCAAGCAAACACCAGCTGTGGGTGTTCCAAAGGGATCCCCCTGCCTCTGCTCATTCACTGCAAACAGTAACTGTGTTTGGTTTTCAGATAAGCAGCTCCGGGAGCCTTGAGCTCACAGCAAAGCAAACAGAGGCATCACACCAAAACAAAGAGCGTTATCTCTACTTAAAAGCATTATGGGAAGGTTCCGGAGGTCAGTGACAGCGTAGTAAGATTAATCACTGTTTACACTGGCACCCCAGCGCTGCATCACCAGCTCTGTTCTCTTTATTCCTCTGGTCGAGGTGGAGCACATGCAGCACTGTAGCCAGGGAGATCCAGCGCTGTATGTGCCTTGCCAGTGTGGACGGGGAGTAAGTTACAGCGCTGTAAAGCCACCACCTGCACTGTAACTCTCCAGTGTAGCCAAGGCCTGAGTTGTAGTAATAATAGCAGCCAAGAATCCGGTGGCACCTTCTAGACTAACAGACGTATTGGAGCATGAGCTGTCGTGGGTGAATACCCACTTAGTCAGATGCAACAATAGTCCCATATGGGCTAGTGGTCAGGATTCCTGGTTTTCACCCAGGTGGCCTGGGTTCAACTTCTGGTGTGGGAAGAGTGCAGTGCTTTTGCCCAGAGTGGAGGCAGGAAATGAAAGGAACAGGAAGGGATCCTGCCAGCAGTGGAGTTAGACAGTGTAGGGAGGGGACCCCAGAAGTGGGGGTGGGGCAGTGGTTGGGGGGAGATGAGGGAAGGATCCCAGCAGTGCGGGAAGTTGACAACCTGGAGAGCACAGGCCTGGAATGGGGACCTGGAAGAGTGAATGTGTCCCTCTAAACCCATCAACTGCAGACTAGGCAGGCTTGGAAGAATTGTGTATTTGTTGGTAAATGTCAATTTCTGTGTAAACACAACCCAATGGCAAAATATTTCCATCAATAATCATCAAAATTGACAGATGGGCAAAGTAAGAAACATGCTGCTTGGGAACTTATCATGTTGTAGGAGCAGCAGTGATCTGTATGCTCTGTATAACCTGTATGCTCAAAAGGTCTGTTAAACTCCCCCAGCTTGTGTCCTTTCCCGCTTTGAATGCCTGTGAAGTGGCTTTCCCACTCTCCTTTGTACCTCCAGTGAATGCCCTTCACCCGGCCCATCTGGCCAGTGGTTCGCTGTGTTACATTCTGTTGCACCTCAGGGAGACTGATCTTCATCGCACCGTCCATCGCTGCGCTGTGGGACACTTACCTTAAAGGATCCTGACATCTCCACTGCCAGGCCTGTCCTGGGAGCGTGAGTATGAGTGTGACACCCTCCCCCATCCCTTCTTTTGAGCTTAGCTATCAAGCTAATAAATGTGCTGCTTTCTGCCAAACTCTGGGGGGGAGGGGCATTATTAGTCCTCTCTAAGCTTACTAACTGACCCAATTTTGGGTAACACAAGCAACATTGTTTGATCTGTTATTGTACCAAAGGGGGAGATGGTTGTCTATAAAGGAGGGTGAAGACTAAATGCCTCTGATGAGAATGGGATATGAACCCATGCAGGCAGAGCATAATGGGGTAGCAGTCCATCACCTTAACCACTCGGTCACCTCATCTGAGCTGTCAAAAAACGGACAGGAGGAGAAATCTAAGGCCGGCAGAGATAGGGACACTAAGGAGTTATTAAATACTAAGCGAAAGCAGGGTCTGAATGAGCTCCCCTCTCTCACCTAGTGAGGAGCTGAGGAAAGACTTCAGGAACAGACCGTGTTTGCATAGACACACCTACTCTGCCTAGCTATGCAGCATGATGGTGCCGCTTCCCCAAAATGACCAGTTTGGGATGGTCTTGGGTTACAAATGACTTTAGGATTGAGTGGAATAAAATGTTATTCTCCTTCCTGTATGAGTGAAGGGCAGCAGAACATACCTAGTCCGTCCTGATGGAGGGGTAGGTGAGTGAGGAATAGCTTTTATTGGACTGCAGAGAAGTGATTGAGGACGTCACCCTAAACCAGTGGTCCCCAAACATTTCACATTGTGCCCTCTTAGCCATGGCTGTGGCCCCTCGGAAGCCACGGTCAAGAACCGGGGCTGGGAGGAGTGGGGCTGTTGCTTGCTGGGGTGAGGGGTGCGGACAGGGGTAAAGGGGTCGACGCCGGGCTGGGAGCCAGAGTCTCAGGCTGAGGGTGGGGTTGGGGAAGAGCTGTGGCAGAGTGGTGCTCCCTCCCTGCCCTCTATGTGGGCTGGCTCAGGTCCTGAGGTGCCCCCATGAATGTTCCTCTGTGTCCCCCTAGGAGTCGCACCCCACATTATGGGGACCACTGAACCCTACTCGCTAAGCCGGGGCTAGTGATGCCAAACCCCCGGGAAAGGGAGAACAAGTGTGGGGGCCCCAGCACCAGAACCATGCCCCTACCTTCTGTCTGTGGCTCTACCCCCTTCCACCCATGGCCCTATCCACTGTCACTTCTGTTCCACCCCTTCCCCCACCAGCCCCACCCTATCACTCCTTTACCCCTGCCCCGCTGTGGCCCTGAGACCAGAGAAGCTCTGTGCCCCTGCTGCAGCCCCCGGGCTGTAGCAGGGAGTGGGAGCTCCTCCAGCCCTGGGGCTGACATAGGGGAGACTTCTCCAGGGGGACCTAACTTGGCCAGGGCCCCTGATCATGGGCCCCACTGTCCCCTTGGCAGTGCAAGGTTTGGGGAGGCTGAGCCCCCTTGTCATAAACAGATAGCTAAGGGTTAATGTTCTTTTACCTATAAAGGGGTAACACCAGTAACCTAAAACACCTGACCAGAGGACCAATCAGGAAACAAGACTTTTTCAAATCTGGGTGGAGGGAAGTTTTTGTGTGAGTTCTTTGTTCTTTGTCTTGTGTCTGTGGCGTCTCGGCTATGAGAGTGATTTTTCTATCTCCTGCCTTTCTAATCTTCTGTTTCCAAGTTGTAAGTACAAAGATAATAAGACAATAAGTTTATATTGTTTTTTTTTGTATTTACATGTGTGTAGTTGCTGGAATGTTTAAACTGTATTCTTTTTGGATAAGGTTGTTTATTCATTTTTTTCTTTTAAGCAAATAACCCTGTATTTGTCACCTTAATACAGAGAGACCATTTTTATGTCCTTTTTCTTTCTTTTTATATAAAGCTTTCTTTTTAAGACCTGTTGGATTTTTTCTTTAGTGGGGACTCCAGGGAATTGAGTCTGCAGCTCACCAGGGAATTGGTGGGAGGAAGAAGTCAGGGGGAAAATCTCGTTGTGTTAGATTTACTAGCCTGACTTTGCATACCCTCTGGGTAAGGGGGAAGAGAGATTAGCTATCTTGGTACTTCTATTTCCAGGACTGGAAACAGGGAGGCGGGAGTCCCTCTGTTTAGATTCACGGAGCTTGCTTCTGTATATCTCTCCAGGAACCCAGGGAGGGAACACCTGGAGGGGAGGAGGGGGAAGGGAAATGGTTTATTCCCCTTTGTTGTGAGACTCAAGGCATCTGAGTCTGGGGGTCCCCCGGGGAAGGTTTTGGGGAGACCACAGCGAGCCAGGCACTGTATAAATCCCTGGCTGGTGGCAGCTTTACCAGGTCCAAGCTGGTAACTAAGCTTGGAGGTTTTCATGCTAACACCCATATTTTGGACGCTAAGGTCCAAATCTGGGAAAAAATATTATGACGCCCCTCCCCCCTGAGCCTCCATTACGAGCCGCCCAGGCTACCACTGCTCAGTGTGTGGCCAGTCTCTGTGTTTTCTGCTGCTCGTTCTGGGGAGCCTGGCCGGCCTTAGGGGTGGTGCCCCCCGATAGCCGCCCAGGGCTCCAGGGGTCAAAGGGCACCGTGTGGCAGTGCAAAGGTGCTCACTGCTCTCCCCTGCCCCAATGCTCCTCCATGGGTCCATAGAGGTTTGAGGGGAGTAAGGAGCAACCCTATGTGCTCCATGCGTCCTGGTCACTTTTCCCACTTGGGCTGTGCTGTGAGGGGAGCATCAGAAGCTGTTGCTCTCTGCCCTCCCGCTACGCAGCCCGGCTGAGGAAAGTGACCTGGATGCAGGGAGCTCGGATGATCTCACTTCTTGCCCCCACATCCCACAGCCCCTAGGGGTGCCCAGATGAGCAGTGTTCCAGGGAGGAGTGGGGGGCAGCAATGCCAGCTGCTCCATGCACACAGGTCAGTCTCCCCATGTGGGTGCAGGAGGGGGTGCAAGGGTTTCTGTGATGCCTATTCTATCAATATCGTCACTCAATACCAGGCACTCAAATTCACCAGTCTTAGTACTTAGACGTTTAGCGTTTGTATTTAAGCACTTCTAAAATGTGTCCCATTTTAGCTGTCTGCTATTACATGATGTAATTGAGGGAGACTCTTTCATTTCACTGTTTCTCATCAGAACCTACCTGTACATTATCATCTTCCATCCTCTCCACCTTACTAGGCTATAGAGAATCCCTGTGAATAGTTCCTCTCCTAACGGATGTCTCTGTCTGAACCCTGTGCTCCTCAGCGCCTGTCGGCTTTCCCCAGCTCTGAGGCTGTGTCTACACCGCGCACCTTACCACGGTGCAGCTGTGCCACTCTAACCATGCCATTGTAAGGTGCGCTGTGTGGCCGTCCTTATCGCTGAGAGAGAGCTTCCCCTGCAACAAAGCCAAACTACCTCCAATGAGGGGCAGGAGCTTTGTCACCGGGAGCACAGCTCCACCTATGATGCGCTGTTCACACTGCCGCTTTTCATGGCTCAAATTTTGGCATTCGGGGAGTGTTTTTTCTCACCGCAGAGAGACAAAATTTTTAGCAACAAAAGCCGAAATTAAAAAAAACTCCTCTGCAACCTATTTAATTTTACCTTTATACAACCTTTATACTGCCTCCAGTTCTGGTATCCTCATTTGAAAAAGATGTTGTGAAATTGGAGCTAGGGCAGCAAAGAGCCACCAAATGTTCTGAGGGCTGGAGAAAAATGCCTTCCAGTGAGCTATTGAAAGAGCTCAACCTGTTTAGCTTATCAAAAGAAGATTGAACGGTGATTTCATTGAAATGTTGAAGGGCCTTAATGGAGAGAAAAGATTGGGTATTTACGGGCTCTTGAATGGAGCAGAGAAAGGCATAACAAGACCCAATGGCTGGAAAGTGAAAAGAGACAAATTCATATTACAACTGAGGCACAATAGTCAACAGCGAGGATGATTCACCACAGGAGCAAGCTACCAAGGAAAGTGGTGGATTCACCATCTCCTGATGTCATTTAATGAAGACTAGATGCCTTTCTGGAATGTGTTTGCCCCCAAAGTAGCTGTTATGTCATACAGGAGGCCTGTGATATGCAGGTTAGATGCTCTAATGGTGTCTTCTGACCATGAAGTCGACTAATTTCTGAAAAACTGAGTGTAGCATTGGGAGCAGCGTCTGATGTTTTCCTGTCTAGCCGGCTTGCTGCCTAGAACGAACGCTCCTTGAGTGGGGTGATCCACAGGGAGTAGCTCAAACCTCCAAAGTGCCTGGCCAGGGGCAGGACATTAGCCCAGCAAGGGAGGGGTGTGGCAGTGACATCACAAAGGCCGTTTGCAGGACCTCAGACTATTGGTCAAAGGTGGTGGGGAGGTGGTGACCTCACAGAGAGATGCTGACATCAGCCAGGCAGGACAGGGGCGAGGGGCCAGGGAAACCTCAGAGACCTCTGTGGCTTTGCTTCAGCACGTTTCCTTCTCCAGGTCTCTCTTTGAGGACTGAGAGATTATTTGGGGTCATGGACGTGAGCGCCAGGAGGAACCTCTTCCGAGTTTCCTCCTTCCCTTGTAGTGATTTTACTAGAAAACAGCCGTCCCTGTTTAGAAGGTAAGAGCCTCCTGGAGGTTTGAAACCTGTTCAGTCTGATCTATCTGGTGACAAGTGAATTCTAGGCATGGAAAACACGAGCTTAAGGAGGCAGAATTTTATTGCGCACCTGGGATTTTGTCCCTTAGAATCGCTGGGGACATTAGGGTTTGTCCTTTTTGTTTCACCTCTTCCTCCATCCCTCCCTCCTCTTCTTCTCTTGCTTCTTTTGTCCTTTCTCCTGTTCCCTTCCCAACAACAGGACGGAGGTGTGTGTGTGTGTGTTGCAGGGAAGTCCTCTGCAGCTCCCACTATGGAAGGTCCACCCAAAAATGTGGGACTGAAATAGTGCTCGGGCAGTGATCCCCACCGGTGACCTGGGCCATCCTTTGGGCTCTCTGGTGAGAACCCTCAGCCTCCCGTCCTCCGTCTCTACCCTGATTGGTTGAGCAGGGGGATGTTGACAGGGAGGAGACTCAGGTCCTTGTTGTTCTCTTTTAAGATCAAGTAAATAAGTCAGAACCAGTTCTATCTTTGATTAATTTTGCTGCTTCTCTGCATTAATTGTCTCTGAGCAGTTGATGATTCCCTCTAACATTGCAGTTCTCCTCAAATACTTGCTGAATAATTACTGTCACTGTTGTTGGTCTGGAGCTCATCTGAGAGCACAGTATTCAGGTCATTCAATGTCTGAAATTCAAGATCCGATGGTTTGTTTGAAAATCAGGGCTCTTCGGTCCTATTCCCAACACTGCCTCTGACGGGCTGTGTGACCTAAGACAAGTCAATTCTCCTTTCTCAGCCTTAGCTTCTCCCTCTTTGAAGTAGGGATAATAATGATCCGCTCTTACCTACCTCATGGTGGGTGAAGGATGCGGATCCATTTGGGAGTGTCACTAGAAGTAGTGCATAATATGAAGTTTCCCAGATTATGACATAATAGATTAGCTGAAATCATCTATTTTATTTGTATTTTTTTATTTTGAAATTGTTAATAGTAGCAACGACTTAGCTCAGATTGAAGCATCTTATCTAATGGTTGAGATGTAAGTGTCTCCTCTTTGTGTGCGAGGAGACAATTTAACACACTCTGACAAAGAGGAGATGCTTTTGTTTTGCAACAAAATATTTTTGCAAAGATCTTTCATCCCACTTGTTATGATTTTGAGAAACAAACTGGTTTAGTCTAAATGGGATTTTCGGACAGAAACGGTTTGAATGAAATTTTCCCACCATCTCGATTCCTGGGCTCTGGGGTGTTTTCATCTGTTAGAACAGGAGTCAGAACTGGTTGCTTCTCTTTCTGGCTCTGCCATCGCCTTGTTGTGTAGGCCTTGGGTAGGTCACTTCCCTTCTCCCATCTGTCCAATCGGAACAGGAACAGTTCTCGAACTATGGGCAGTTTAGAGCCCAAGTGAGATAAGGGGTATTAAAGCCCTCTGTGAAGGAGAAAGGGGAGTTTCACAGTGTTTAGCACCAAGGAATTCTAAAGTTTGCTAAAATGTCTAGTCTGTGGAAACAAGAAATGGTCGGGGCCAAACTTATTAACCACTGCCTTTTTAAAGCCCATTCAAAGATGTGAGTCCCTATCTTTTAGGTACCTGTGGTTCTTTGCCAGCAGCAGAGAAGAGGTTCCTGCCTCCGTTTTTGTGGCCTTAACAAACCAGGTGTTGTGCCCCAGTTCTCGTCTGAGACCCCTGAAAAAGAACATCTTCCCATCCATGAACAAGACAGGACCTATCTTTCAAAGGGGAACAAAAAGACCTCTGGGACTTACAGACTAGCTAGCCTGACTGCCATAGCTGGAGAGATCCTGCAATACATTCTTAAACACTCAGTTTGTCAGCAGCACCTACAGGATGATTTGGTTCTTATGACTAGTGAGCGTGGAATTGTCAAGAACAAATCATTGCAAACCAATCCTCTTTCCTTCTTTGGCAGGGTTCTGGGCCTGGTAGAGGTGAGTAAACAATAGAAGGGATCTAGCTTGGTGTTACTAAGGCTTTTGACACAGTCCCATAGGACATTCTCAGAAGCAAACGAGGGAAATGTAGTCCAGCTGCAATCAGTGTAATGTGGGTGCAGAGCTTGTTGAAAGCCAAGACTCCAGGAGCCCTTCTCCATGTTTAGCTGCCCAACGGGGAGGGTGAACCTAGTGGGTCTGGCAGGGATCAGTCCGGTGTCAGGTACTATTCTATATTTTCATGAATGATTTGGAAAATGGAGTGGAGAGCATGCTCCTAAAGTTTACAACTGACACCAAGCACTTTGGAGCACAGGATTGAAATTCAAAACACCCTTAACAAATTGGAGACTTGGTCTTCTTGAGCCAAACTCCATGGTTAGGGCTCTCTCTCTACACTGGGCTGAAGTGAAACCCCAGAGCCAAGCACTCCTCCTGGGCAGTGAGCTCCGACCTTGAATGGTCAGATGCTGCTTAGCACTGTCAGAGCAGCTTTTGCTGGGGGATTCTCCCAGCACTTTCCAATAGCGGGAAGGTATGAAATCCCCATTTGACTGCTGGGGACAGAGCCCGAGAGTGGGGAGCAACTTGCCCAAAGTCCCCAGGAAAAGGAAAACAACCAGCAGAGGAACCAATAGGAAACCCAGCAATGGAACTCAGGAGTCCTGGGGGTGTGCTGTGGTGACCAGATGTCCCAATTTTATAGGGACAGTCCGAATTTTGGGGTCTTATCTAGGATCCTATTACCCCCCACGCCGTCCCGATTTTTCACACTTGCTGTCTGGTCACCCTAGGGTGTGCACATGTGTGGGTCCCAGCTGCTCCCTGCCCCTCTCATTGAAGCAGATGTGCAGGGTTACTACCCTGGGAAGTGCAGGGCACCAGTGGATGTGGGGTTGGCTGGAGGTAGGGTCTGGCTTCAGGCAGGGCAAGGGCTGCGTGGCTGGCTGGCTTCAGGCAAGGGGGTGCATCAGGGGTTGGCTGGAGACAGGGCAGGGAGGATGCGGCTGGTGCAGGCAGAGCAGAAGGTGCAGGGCTGGCTGGAGACAGAGGCTGACTGCCGGCAGGGCAGGGCAGGGGGTGCAGGGCTGGCTGCAGGCAGGGCGTGGGGCAGGGCCGGTGCAAGGAAGTTTCATGCCCTAGGCGAAACTTCCACCTTGCACCCTCCCCACCCCCGCACCCCTGCCCTGAGTCGCCCCACCCGTGGCAGCTCCCCCCTCCACCCTGAGGCTCCCCTCTTGTGGCAACTCTCCTGCTCTGCCCTGCGGCACCCCCCTCGCCCGAGCTCACCCCTGCTCCGAGCACGAGCACCCCGAGCACGCCGTGGCCGCTTCACTTCTCCCACCTCCAAGGCTTGCGGCGCCTAAGCCTGCCAGGCAGTCAGGCACCCTCCTCTGAGCCACAGCAGCCCTGACAGTTGACAATAGAGGCACTTTAACCCCTGAGTTCCTTCAATGTGTCCCCCTCAGGGGTCCAGCTCCGACCACCAGATACTCGGGGTATGCCGAATCGGTGGGCAGCGATCGATCCAGCGGGGGTTGATATATCGCGTCTAGTGTAGATGCAATACATTGAGTGCTCTCCCCTCGCCTGCTGTACTCCAGCTCGGTGAGAGGCGCAGGCAGAGTCTACGGGGAGCTGCAGCAGTCAACTCACCGAGACTGTGACATTATAATTGTTAGGCCTGAATAAAGATATAGCAGACAAAACCAGGTATGCCAACCTGACCAAAGTCAGGCTAACAGAGGTTTGTGGGTAATCCCTGAGTGGAAAACACTGAGAGGCAGCAGCATGTCTCACAAGCGCTGGGAAAAAGTGAGATAAGAGAGAAGCTGCATTCCTGGCATAGTACCAGATGTGCTGTGTTCGGGCAGCTCCTTCGAAGAACTGATAAGAGTCCTAGTTTCCCAGCCTCCTTGTTTTCGCTCCCTGGTTTTGTTCTTTGTTTGTTTTTAACTCCCCTACATTTCTAACTTTAGGCATGCATGTATACTAAAGGTGTCTAGTTTCTAGTTGTTAGAAGAAGGGGGTGGGTTGCTCCAGTGAATAATTTATGACGCGACGGAACTGTCTATATAGGCTTATACTAAGATGTAAAGAGCAGGCTGGTTCTCTCTGGAGACGAGCTGCTCTCTATTGATGCGTGCACTTGTCAATAAAGAGCTTTTGATCGGACCTTGCTGGTGTTGCCTGTCTCTCTCGCGGTCAGACAACGAACTTTGCCGTCTGGGTTAGAGTCCCTGACATCTTTGGCGACTCCGCCGGGACCCGTCTGACTCTCCGGCGGGGGGATCGGACCCTGAGGCAACGCAGCGCGCATCCTCCAGTTTAGAGGAGCCTTGCCTGGTGATCTGATCTCTGCGTTGGCGATAAGGCGTGTTCTGTGAACCAGCTGAAACTCGTAGAAATCCAGCAATGTCCACCTACCCATTGAGTAGGGTCCAGGTTGTCGGGGTTAGAGTCCCTGACTACTTAGGTCTGGGTTAGAGTCCCAGTCCAGGTCTGGGTTAGAGTCCCAGTCCAGGTTTGCACAGGATCCAAGTTGTCTGGGTTAGAGTCCCAGCCTGGGTTTGAGTCTCAGTCCAGGTGTTCAAGTCCCTGGAGAGGTAAGCGAGCGCTCGACGCGGGGAGGTGGGGGTTAGAGTCCCTTTACCTCGACCCGGGGAGGAGGGGTTAGAGTCCCTTCATGAAGAGGGGTTAGAGTCCCTTCATTAAAATGAGACAAGTTGGCAGTAAGTGCCCGGGGGATGCCCCGTTGTCTCTGATACTTAGAGATTGGAAAGAGATTTCTGAGACAGCTGATCTAGTTAAATTTAAGATGAGAAATCTGTGTTGGATCCAATGGCCATCATTTACCTTTCATTTGTCCCCAGCTAGAGACTGGCCGGTGGGTGAAACCTTTTCCACAGATAGGAGGAACTCCTTAAGGGATATTTTGGTTGATCTTAGGCCGAGACAAATGGATTACTTGTTTGTATGGTATAATTATAAACCCATGGAGGGATGGGTAGCTTTTGAAGCTGTTTGTATGGAGAGCTCTTGTAAAAAAATCACCCACCATATGCACCAGAGCCGCACAGGGAGGAGGACAATTTTGTTCCTGTTCTTCCCCGTCTGATGGAGTGCAAGGATTCAAAAGCAGGTTAGGGACAGTTCAGGGACAGAGGAGAATCAAGGGGGAGCTCAGAGTGATGTTCCCTCATCTTCAGAGGAATCAGGCAGCCTCACCCCCTCTGTGCAGCCTCCAGCCAGCCTTTTGCAAACTTGGTCAGGGACTGCTTTTCAAACACCCCCAATATTACAGCAGCCCTTGTCCTTGCCCTTGTGGACCCCCACTAGGTTACTTAACTCCATGAGAGAGAATGTTTCTGAGACACCTCTGATATTACAAGCCTTATTGAGAACTTATCTGGTTCTACTGGTTGCTGGGGAACATGAGATGGTTTTACCCATACCCTGTTTGCAACTTCAAATTTGTTTAACTGGCAGTGCACTATGCCTCACTTATGAGACAATCCTGAGGCAGTGGAAAGAATGTTCTGCACAATCTTTTTCACTCATGTGCCCACTTGGGCAAATGTAAATCAGTTATTAGATACTCTCATGACAGAAGATGAAAGACAAAAAGTAAAAGAAAAATCTGCAGCTCATTTGAATGCACCTTGGCTAATTACTGACCCTAACTGGAATCCCAATAATCCAGCTCAAAAGACAAAGTTGGATGGATTTTTAAAAGCTGTTTTGAATGGTATTAGAGATGCAGGGGAGGCTACTCCAAATTGGAGCAAGGTGACTGCTTGTGTTCAGCATCCAGATAAGCACCTCTCTGACTTTTGTGCTCGACTGATTTGTGAAGTTAAAAAGCACGGGAATTTAAATCCTGAAACTGATCATGGAAAGGAGATGGTTAAAATGGTTTTCATGTCACAATGTGCAAAGGATATTGCAAAAAGATTTAGAAAGCATCCAGATGGTACGCAAGGGAAAAGTTTGTCTGAAGTAGTTAGCATTGCTACTAGAATGTTTAATGGGAAAGAGAAAAAGAAAGAAAAAGACATAAGGAATGGGTTAATTTAAAAATCATCTTGGCCCCGGGATGGAAGGAGGGGGGTGCTCTGCGTTCAGGGTTAGGAATCGGAGCGGACTGTGCTTGGTGCAGGGAGGGGCTGCTTTCGGCCCCAGCTGGCTGTGAAGGAAAAAATATAGACAGAGGCGAAGCAAAGGAAATACAAGTTACAGAACTGAAATTACATTTGCAAAGCTTAACTGTCCAGTAAGATCCAACAGTGTGCCTTTGTGACCCTGGAGTCGGTGTGGCTTGGTGACACCAAAGAAGCCACAGGCAGCCGACCTGGACTGGAATCTCTGAAAGAGACGCCGCAGGAGATTCCAGGGTGTAAAAGAACAGCCCTCCCAAGAGCAGAAGCATGTTGGAAATTCTGGACAAGCTGTATACAGGATAATCTCCCTTCCACCTCTCCCCCTCCTCTGAACATTATACACAGAAGTGGCCAGTCTGGACGTACGTGTGTTAGTATGAAAGGAGCTTCGGGCTTGGGGCATTAATATTTTCCTGAGTGATGTGAGAGCGTTCCCAACACTCTCCGTTGTTGTTTTATTATTTTATTTATGAAGCTTCAAAATTCAGTTATATGGTGTGTTTTCTTTATCTTCCCCCAACGATCCTGTAGTGTCAGCCTGATCATCTGACATGAGGGATAGATTGGTAACAGAAATTTGTCACAGTTTGGTGAGCAATTAAGAAGGGGGGAGCCCTGCAGAATTTACACCATCTATTTGTTTTACCCTTGTTATTTTGTGTTTGCTTTGCTTGGTACTGTTGGTGTTATATGCTGAGAACTGCACGAGTAAAAGTGAGTCCTAATAGGATAAGGAAACACTATTTGGTTCTGGTTCTGTTCTATTTAACCAGTTACTGTTGTTGTTTTTTTTCTCTGTTCATTTGGGTGTTAGGAGTGTGGGTGGAACTGAACCTCTTGTTCGTAATTCCTCGGAGTGGAAGCCATGTGTGCGAGACAGCTCTGAGGTTAAATTGAGATCCTTCTGTCCTGTCCCCTGTAGCGGTCAGTGTATAGAAGTGGGAAAGTCTGGCTTAGACTGTAATTCCCTCTGCTCTCTGTGTAATTCTCTTTTCTGTTTAAGTGTCAAACAGATGAATGAGTCTCTGGGTAAACCCTCTAAGAGTAGTCCTTCAAATTATATGTTAAGTAAATGGCCTTTGCCCAATGGGCCATGTGTCTTCGTCTAGGTGGCAAGCCTCATGAAGGAGGACTCGGGTAGTCTTGTGAGTAAGAATGTTTAAGGGAAGAGACCAGGAGGGGTGGGGGGCTAGTTGAGAAGCCCACCCTCCTAGCTAAACTGGTAGTGGAAGATGTTGGTGCCTATGGAAGGGACGGTTCAGTGAGAAAAGCAGGATCGGGCCCAGGCGGGCAGGCAACAGACAGAGAGATTGGAAAACAGGTTGGAAAACTTTAAGGGTGTAGTGGAAGGAAGGAGTAAGTAAGTGTAAGCATGGGGATTTCAAATACCCAGAACTTACTTGGAATGGTGATTTGAGTTGATAAAAGTGGCTGTTGGGAGACAAGCAAGTGATTTAAGGGAGAGTGAGAAGTTAACTCTGTAGTTGCTGGAGGAAACAGCAGTTGAACTTTGTAAAAATGCTAAAGAGGAAAGTTCTTGGTGTCTTTGAAATGTTTGTAAATAAATTGAGGCAAAGAAATTGTTAATTGCAATCATTTAGAATTTAGTTAAATTAGCTGAAGAATGTATATAGTGCTATGTAATTGAAATTTTATTAGGCTGTAAGGGCACTATAAGTAGTGATGTTTTCTTTCAGTGTTTGAAAGCAAGAGTTAAAAGTAAAAAGCAAGCCAGAAAGCATCTGTATTCATGCAAATTATCTAACTGATAAGGTAGGAGCCACTGAAACCTGGGCTGCCTCTGAAACACATAAAATATGGGATAATTCCTCTGTTTTTCCTGAAATCAACAAGGGTATTTGTCTATTTTAAGCAATGATTGTCTGCCCAGAAGGGTAGACCTCTGTTTTTTTGTCTTTCAGATAATCAGAGAAAACTGGTGCCAGCTAAACAGCATTCAACGTACCATGCATTTACTGGCACAATAGAAATTATGTTTTGTGTTCTATGTTCTGTCTTGTGGTGTTTGTCTTGTGGCCGGAATTTTTGTGTTTAATATTTTTATAAAATAATCTAGTTTAAAAGCAAACAAAAAGTTTAAATTAAAATGCAGATACTTGTTTTGTTCAACTTGGAATACAAAGTGTTTAGGTAAATCAGAAGAATGTGATATACTAAAGTCTAATGCATTTCCTTAAGTAAGGAAAAGAAACTTTATTGGTCAAATTGTTAATTGCAAAAATTGTTGTTAAAATTTGCATACCAACAGTCTTTGAAAGCAAGGACATGAAAAGTTAACCCACTCCCCATATTGTACCTGGGATCTTTCTGGCTACCTCAGATTTCTAGCCAGAGGGCTGGGGATGGTGGAAGGCTATTGGACTAGAGGTTGTATTGAGTGAACTCCTCAAAGTGGGTGTGCTTGTCCTGGCTTGTTGCTCGAAAGCTCTGTAATAAGGTTATTTTAGTAAAAGAGTGTGTGTGGCATATATTAAATAATAAGACTAATGTACTGTATAATGACAATGTGTAGGTGTTCATTGTTGGGAAAAAGGTGTATGAGTAAAAAGTGAAAGTTTCCTTTGCAGGTTAAAAGAAGCCAAGAAGGGAAGAAGCACAAAGAACAGAATGAATTAACTGAAAAAATAAAATAAAATAAAATAGCAAGCTCAGGCTATAGATAAGACACTGACTCCATTCAAGGACACTGCTCACAGTTAAGACTTGGTTAACAACCAGGAAAAGGAGGGCTTGAATTTGCCCATGCAGCTATGAGATCTGAAAAACACTGCCAGGCACTAATGAAATGTGTTAAGTTTTTTTTCTCACAGGTAAGGAAGCGCTACCCAAAGACCCTAGCAGCCCTGCCACTCCTTGGAACCAGGAGACGGGATTGATGTAAAGGTCCACCAACGAAAGACTGCCTTGGCTCCATGCTGGAAAGGCCCTTAAGTCCTGATGACTGCCAACACCGCTGTGAAGTACCAAAGACTGACTGCTTGGACCCAAGATTCTCACTGCAAAAAGACCCCTCCACATTGGGAGAATTCTCCTACTGATGATTAGCCTATTTCACCTTCTAGCTCCACTGTGCCTTCTGGACAGTAGGGAAAAAGTACAAGGTGAAGTGCTAGTAGCCTCTCCCTTATCCACTGACAGATCTACTGTGCCTTTGAATTTTTCTAGAAAAAGCAAAACCATTACAGGGTGATGTGCTAGTAACCTCTCCCCTATATGATGCTGCACCAAGACTGTTTTGGGAAAGAAGAAGGAACACTCACTCCACTGAAATTGCTAAAGTCCAGGAATTCCTGACTAGAAAGGACATTAAGAACTGACCCCGGTGAAGAAACAAAGAATTGTACACTGGCAGAAAAAATTTGTGGGACCCATGCTTGGGAATGTGGTATTGATTGGATTTTGGGGTTTATTCTACAGGCTGTGCCCTGTGTTGTGGATAAATTCTTCAGCATGTATTGCTCTCTCTAATTGGATTTTAAATAACAAGTACCCGAAGAGTTTGTTCTGCCACTGGAAATTTTACCTGTATTGAAACCATTCCAGTGACTAATAATGTAACCCCCTCCTATGCTATTAATGTCAATGCCTTTTAAAAGTACCTGAAAATAGTTAAATAACAAATGTAATATAGTACTACACCAAGGAAAGATGGTATTAAATATCACTGAGGCTGGGAAGGCATTGCAGTGGGATCTAGTATGTTTGGAGATTCAGAATTTCCTGAATGACCAGCTGATGGCCATTTGGAGTGATCTTGAGTACCAGACTTGGCCCACTGCCCTTACAGACACATCAGGAGTACCATCTGATCTGTGGTCATGGAGATATACTAAAGACTTTCTGGGTGGAAGTGTAAACATTTACAGTGCTCCTTCCAAGCATTTGGACTGGGGGGTGTGGGCTTCCACATACCGAATCCTGACGGGTCCATGGGGAGGATGCACATGGGACTGGATTATTCACCGAAACATCTGGGAAATTAGACCACTTGGTATACCTAACTGATTTATAGTCAGTGCCCCAATCCCTTAGTTGTCAGACAAACAGGATTCCACTCTTTTGTCCGTGCACTCATTCCTGGATTGTGGGTGGCTAAGCTCAAGAGAGCAGTTGTAAATATTTCTGCAGAGCTTGAAAAAAAACAGCTAATGCATTAATAGACGCTTTCCAAAAGTTGCAACGAAAGACTGATGAAGTAGCAGAAGTAACTTTGCAAAATAGACGTGTGCTAAATGCCATGAATGCTGAATTAGAGAGGGGCTTGTGCTCGCATTGGGGAAAAATGTTGCTTTGCTGTTAATCACTCTGGCTTAATTGACAAAGATTTACAAGCTATTAAGAATGTTGCTGTTGTTTTCCATGCTATATCTCTTGATCACACTTTTAGTTTTAAGGACCTCCACTCAGACCTTGGGTCATGGTTTACTAGCCTCCCCCGTACAATTGTTAAATGGATATGTGTCCCAAGAGTCCCATTATGGTCCTCTAGGGACAAAGGGGGGATTGTTAGGCCTGAATAAAGATATAGCAGACAAAACCAGGTATGCCAACCTGACCAAAGTCAGGCTAACAGAGGTTTGTGGGTAATCCCTGAGTGGAAAACACTGAGAAGCAGCAGCATGTCTCACAAGCGCTGGGAAAAAGTGAGATAAGAGAGAAGCTGCATTCCTGGCATAGTACCAGATGTGCTGTGTTCGGGCAGCTCCTTCGAAGAACTGATAAGAGTCCTAGTTTCCCAGCCTCCCTGGTTTTGTTCTTTGTTTGTTTTTAACTCCCCTACATTTCTAACTTTAGGCATGCATGTATACTAAAGGTGTCTAGTTTCTAGTTGTTAGAAGAAGGGGGTGGGTTGCTCCAGTGAATAATTTATGACGCGACGGAACTGTCTACATAGGCTTATACTAAGATGTAAAGAGCAGGCTGGTTCTCTCTGGAGACGAGCTGCTCTCTATTGATGCGTGCACTTGTCAATAAAGAGCTTTTGATCGGACCTTGCTGGTGTTGCCTGTCTCTCTCGCGGTCAGACAACGAACTTTGCCGTCTGGGTTAGAGTCCCTGACATAAGTATAATCTAATATCTCATTGAAAGGTGACAGGGCCAGAAAGAGTTAATTAACTCACCTCACCGACTGACCTGACCCGTGGGTGAACCTTAAAAACTGGTTAACAAGATATGTAAATGAACAGAGCTTTGAAATGCAAGTCTGCAGTGTTAGAGGTAGAAGGGGAGGTGTTTGCTCAGGTCTTGTGATGTCAGCAAACAAGTCTTGTCTATTGCTATATTTTTAATTCAAAGAGCAAAAAAAGAATATTAACATTTATGATGATACTTGAGTGAAATAGTATTATTGTCTGTGTCTCTTTGAAGGTTGTGGTAATCTGTATCTGAACTGTTTGATGGATGTACTAATTGCCAGGATGTTTGGAAGAAGAGTTAAGCCTATTGTTTTCTCAGGCTGAAAGGCTGCTGGAAATGTTTAAGAACCTGGGACACGATCCTTCTTCATCTCAGATCTGCTTTGGGTTTCAAGAGGGGGAAACCTTAAGCCACAAGGATTGAGATCCCCAGTCATTGACTGGAGCCACCCTGAATATGGACAGTGGATTATGACCTATGGACTATTTCTAAAAGGACTTTTGGCAACTACAAGCTCATGTGAACTTTGTATCTGAACCTCAAAAATTGAATTCAAGTCTATATGTCTATTAATCTTTTAACCAACACTCACTCTCTCTCTTTTCTTTTCTAATAAATTTTAGCTTAGTTAATAAGAATTGGCTATAGCATGTATTTTAGGTAAAATCTAAGTTATAATTGAACCTGGTTATGTGGCTGATCCTTTGGGATCGGAAGAATCTTTTCTTTTATATGATGAAGTAAGATTTTCAGGAATCATCATCATATCCAGCAGGTGTGTCTGGACGGAGGCCTGAGGCTGAGTACTTTAAGGGAACTGCGTGGTTTAAACTTCTAAGTAACCAGTGAGGTACTACAGAAGCTGTTTTGTGCTGGCTTGGTAAATCTAAGTATTGAAATAACCAGCAGCGTTTGGGATTTGTCTGCCCTGTTTTGTTTGCAATTCACTCTGATTGAGTGAGCTGAGCTGGCTCCCACGGGCAGCACCGTCACACCTACAGCCAGGCTGCAGAGGTCCGGGAGATCTTAGGGGCCTTGGGGTGCACAGATACCTATGTCCAGGCCATAGCGGTCCCTGGGGGGCTTAGAGAGTTTGGGGGGGACACAGATACCAATCTCCATGCTCTAGGGGTCCCATGGGGGCTTAGAGGGTTCGTGGGGGGCACATATTCCTACATCCAGGCTGTAGGGTTACCAGGGGGGCTTAGGAGGTTAGTGGGGGGCAAAGATACCTACGTCCAGGCTGGAGGCATCCTGGGAGTCTTAGGGGATTTGTGGGGGCCAAAGACACCTATGATGTCCAGGCTGTAGGGGTACCAGTGGGTTTTAGGGGTTCGAGTGGGCACAGATACGTATGTCCAGGCTGTATCGTTCCCAGGGGGGGTTAGAGGTTTCGTGAGGGGCACAGATATCTACGTCCAGATTGCAGATGTCCCGGGAGGGGGGGGATAGAGGGGTTGTGGGAGTGCAAATACCTATGTCCAGGCTGTAGGGGTTCCTGGGGGCTTAGAGGGTTTCTGAGGGGCACATATACCTACGTGCACACTGGAGTGTCGCAAGGGGCTTATGGAGTCTATATGGGGAACAGATACCAATGTTCTGGCTGTATAGGTCCCTCGGGGGCTTAGGGGGTTTGTGGGGGGCACAGATACCTAAGTTCAGGCTGGAGGAATCTCTGAGTGTCTTAGGTGTTTGGTGGGAGGCACAGATACCTACGTCCAGGCTGCAGGGGTCTCGGAGGGGCTTAGGGTCTGTCACGGAGTGTGGGGGAGTCCGGTCCTGCACCCCTCTTCCTGGGACTCACAGTGACTCTCAGCCAGCCAGTAAAACAGAAGGTTTATTGGACAACAGGAGCGAAGGATACAGCAGAGCTTGGAGGCACAAGCAGGACCCCACAATCAAGTCCTTCTAGGGGTTCAGGAAACTTAGTTCCCAGTTTGGGAATCCCTGAATTCCAACCACCCAGACCAAAACCGAAACTGAACTAACCCAACTCCCTCCAGCTGGCCATTTCCTGTGTCCAGCTTCCCGGGCAAAGGTGCTGACCCCTCCCCGCGCCTAGCTCAGGTTACAGGCTGAGCACGTGTCCGGTCCTAAAGTCACCCCCTGCTCTCCCATCCCCCACACTGACAGTCCCTACTCCATCACAGTAATGCCCAGAGCATTTCCCGCATGGAGCCACAGTGACACCGTGTGTCCACACTGGGTAATGCACAGAGCATTTCCCATATGGAGCAACTGTGACACCGTGTGGCCAGGCAGGGTAATGCACAGAGCATTTACCGCATGGAGCAACATTGATGCCTTGTGACCACACCAGGTAATGGACAGAGCATTTCCTGCATGGAGCAACAGTGACACCATGTGGCCATGCAGGGAAATGCACAGAGCATTTCCTGGATGGAGCAACAGTGATTCCATGTGGCCACGCAGGGTAATGCACAGAGCATTTCTCTCATAGAGGAACAGTGACAATACGTGGCCATGCAGGGTAATGCACAGAGCATCACGCCTATGTAGATGCTGTAGAGATCCCTGGGGGGCTTAGGGGTCATGGGGGGCACAGATAGCTACGTCCAGGCTGGAGACATTCTGGTGGGCATTAGGGGCTTCATGAGGGGCACAAATATCTACGTCAGGGCTGGAGAGGTCCCTGGATGGCTTAGGGGTTGTGGTGAGCATAGATACATATGTCCAGGCTGCAGGGGTCCCAGAGGGACTTAGGGGGTGTCACGTAGTGTGGTGGAATCTGGCCCTGCACCCCTCTTCCTGGGACACACAGTGACTCAGCCAGCCAGTAAAACAGAAGGTTTTTTTGGCCAACAGGAATGAAGGATACAGCAGGGCTTTTGGGCACAACCAGGACCCCTCAATCGAGTCCTTCTGGGGGTTCAGGAAGCTTAGTTCCCAGTTTGGGATTCCCTGAATTCCAACAACCCGGCTCCAAACCAAAACTGAACTAACTCCCTCCAGCCAGCCCCTTCCTTTATTCAGCTTCCTGGGCAAAGGTGCTGACCCCCTCCCCGCTGATTAGCTTAAGTTACAGGCTTAGGTCCTGTCCCTCACCTAAAATCACCCGCTGCTCTCCCAGTCCCCACACAGACAGTCCCCACTCCATCACAGTAATCCCCAGAGCATTTCGCGCATGGAGCAACAGTAACACCGTGTGGCCATGCAGGGTAATGCCCAGAGCGTTTCCCCTGTGGAGCAACCGTGACACCATGTGGCCACACAGGGTAATGCACAGAGCATTTCCTGCATGGAGCAAGAGTGACACCGTGTGGCCACAAACGGTAATGCACAGAGCATTTCCTGCATGGAGCAAGAGTGACACCGTGTGGCCATGCAGGGTAATGCACAGAGCATTTCCTGCATGGAGCAACAGTGACACCGTGTGGCCATGCAGGGAAATGCACAGAGCATTTCCTGCATGGAGGAACAGTGATTCCATGTCGCCATGCAGGGTAATGCACAGAGCATTTCTCTCATAGAGGAACAGTGACAACATGTGGCCATACAGGGTAATGCACAGAGCATCACGCCTATGTAGAGGCTGTAGAGATGCCTGGGGGACTTAGGGGTCGTGGGGGGCACAGATAGCTACTTCCAGGCTGGAGACATTCTGGTGGGCATTAGGGGCTTCATGAGGGGCACAAATATCTACGTCAGGGCTGGAGAGGTCCCTGGATGGCTTAGGGGGTTGTGGTGAGCATAGATACATACGTCCATGCTGTAGTGGTCCCTGGGGGTTTAAGGAGTTGGTAAGGGTCACAGAAACCTAAGTATGGTCTGGAGGGGTCCCTGGGGGACTTAAGGGTTTGTGGTTGCGCAGATACCTACGTACCGGTTGGAGGGGCCCTGGGGAGCTTAGGGTTTTGTGTGGCGTACACATAGCTATAACCAGGCTGGTGGGGGCCCTATGGGTCTTAGAAGGCTGGTGGGGGGCAGAGATACCTATGTAGGGACTGGAGAAGTCCTGGGGAGGGCTTTGGGGGTTCCTGGAAGTCACAAATATTTACGTCCAGGCTGGAGGAGTTCTGGGGGTATTAGGGAGTTGTGCGGGGGCACAGATACCTATATCGAGGCTGTAGGTGTCCTGGGGTTGCTTTGGGGAATTTTGGGGTACAGATACCTACTTCCATGCTGTAGGGGTCGCTGAGAGGATCAGTGGGTTCGTGAGGGTGCACAGATATCTACGTCCGGTCTACAGGGATCCTGGGGGTGTCTTAGGGGTTTGTAAGGGGCACAGATACATTCATCCAGGCAAGAGGGGTCCTAGGGACCTTAGGGGGTGCATGCTGGGCACAGATACCTGCGTCTAGGCTGGAGGGGTTTTGGGGGTCTTAGGAGGGTTGTGTGGGCACAGATACCTATGGCGATGCTGGAGGGTTCCTGTCATGTCTTAGCGGATTCGTGGGGTCAGAGATACCTGCATCTAGGTTGGAGGGGTTCCGGGGGGATTAGGTGTGTTTGGGGGGGGAACAGATACTTACATCCTGATGGTAGGTGGCCCTGGGTAGCTTAGGCGGTTTTTGTCGGTCACAGATACAAACATCCATGCTGTAGGGGTCCCGAGGGACTTTGTGGGGCTCTAGGGGTCACAGATACCTACCTACAGTCTGGAAGGTTCCTGTGGGTATTAAGGGGTGTGTGGGGCATACAGATGCCTACATCTGGGCTTGTGGGTTCCCTGGGGGGCTTAGAGGTTTGTGGAGAGCACAGATACCATTATCCAGGCTAGATGGATTCTGGTGGGATTAGGGGGTTGTGGGGGGCACAGATACCTATGTAAGCAGAAGCAGGATGAACTCTACCCTCACATCTGGTGGTGAATTATGGCAAGTGTGGAAAAGGATTTCAGGGTCTGATCATGTTTCCATAGACACACCCACCGTGCGTGACACGGCCACGGCAGCCTGGGATGGTTACTTTGGCAGCTATGGTATCCCCAGTTTATTTGTTGTTGGGGTGTGAGATGTGGAGTGTTGTCACCCTGATTGTGTGGATGAGGAACTGTGAAACAACTTTGAGACAGGGATTCTCACCATCAGTTGAGTGGCACTCACTAGACAAGGGAGTGGGCTCCTTGGGTGAGCTAGAGTCACCAATTGCACTTTTTTCTTTTAACAGTTGAGTAGCAGTGTTGATTTTTTATTCTCTTAAAAGTTGAATTTCTAGGTTCTTGAGCTGAAATCACTGAAAAGATGTGTTAGCTTTTGGGGGACTCTGAAACTGTATTGCAGAACACAGTAGTTGGCAGACAGGAGCAATTTGTGGGAGTGGCCCACAGAGTGAGGTGAGTCTAGCAGTTTTGGGGGACAGCTGGAGCAGAACACAGGTCGGCTGGCAGAGCAGCTGGTGGACTGAGCTGAGCAGTTTGTGGGGAAGGCAAAAGCAGAATCCCATGGAGAGGCAGAGCAGTCAGCAGTGGACCACATAAGGTGCCCCTTTCTACTCAGGCTGGCAGGGGGAAAAACCCTGCAGATAGACTCTTGAACTCTGGGGTTGCGCAACTGTGGGTGATTTTGGGGTTGCTGGACTCTTGAAACGTTGGAGATATTGGACTTTGGATCCTTGGGGTGATTTGGGGATTGCTGGACTCATGAGCCCAGGGAAAAGGACACGGCCTAGTTGAGGTGTTTTCCCAATTTAATGCTATGTTGTTTATCTCACGTTATTAAACATTTTCTGCTACACCCAGACTCTATGCTTGCGAGAGGGGAAGTATTGCCTCTTTAAGGCACCTAGGAGTGCGTATGTAAAATTTTCCCATGTCACTGGGTGGGGGCTCGAGCTGGTTTGCATTACATTGTAGGCAAGGGACCCCTATGTATTGAACCCAGTCCTTGCTGCTATCAGTTCAGCCTGGCAGAAGGGTTCCACCTACGTCCAGGCTCAAGGGGTGCCTGGGGGGCTTAGGGAGTTCGTGGGGGGCACAGATATCTAGGTCCAGGCTGTAGGGGGTCGGGGGGGGGCTCAGGAGTTTGGTGGGGGGCACAGATACCTACGTCCAGGCTGCAGGGGTCCCAGAGGGACTTAGGGGGTGTCACGTAGTGTGGTGGAATCTGGCCCTGCACCCCTCTTCCTGGGACACACAGTGACTCAGCCAGCCAGTAAAACAGAAGGTTTTTTTGGCCAACAGGAACGAAGGATACAGCAGGGCTTTTGGGCACAACCAGGACCCCTCAATCGAGTCCTTCTGGGGGTTCAGGAAGCTTAGTTCCCAGTTTGGGATACCCTGAATTCCAACAACCCAGCTCCAAACCAAAACTGAACTAACTCCCTCCAGCCAGCCCCTTCCTTTATTCAGCTTCCTGGGCAAAGGTGCTGACCCCCTCCCAGCAGCCTAGCTTAAGTTACAGGCTTAGGTCCTGTCCCTCACCTAAAGTCACTAGCTGCTCTCCCAGTCCCCACACAGACAGTCCCCACTCCATCACAGTAATGCCCAGAGCATTTCGCGCATGGAGCAACAGTAACTCTGTGTGGCCATGCAGGGTAATGCCCAGAGCATTTCCCCCGTGGAGCAACAGTGACACCGTGTGGCCACGCAGGGTAATGCACAGAGCATTTCCTGCATGGAGCAACAGTGACACCGTGTGGCTACGCAGGGTAATGCACAGATCATTTCCTGCATGGAGCAACAGTGACACTGTGTGGCCACGCAGGCTAATGCACAGAGCATTTCCTGCATGGAGCAACAGTGACAGCATGTGGTAACGCAGGGTAATGCACAGAGCATTTCCCCGCATGGAGCAGCAGTGGCACTGTGTGGCCATACAGGGTAATACACAGAGCATTTCCAGCATGGAGCAACAGTGACACCATGTGGTCACGCTGGGTAATGCACAGAGCATTTCCCCGCATGGAGCAACAGTGACACCATGTGGTCACGCAGGGTAATGCCCAGAGTATTTCCTGCATGGAGCAACAGTGACACCATGTGGCCACACAGGGTAATGCACAGAGCATTTCCTGCATGGAGCAAGAGTGACACCACGTGGTTACGCAGGGTAATGCACAGAACATTTCCCTGCATGGAGCAACAGTGACACCATGTGGCCACACAGGGTAATGCACAGAGCATCGCACCTACGTGGAGGCTGTAGAGATCCCTCGAGGGCTTACGGTGGTTCGTAGGGTCACAGATACCTACATCCAGTATGGGCGGGGCCCTGGGAGAGTTAGGGGGGTTGTGAGGGGCATAGGTAGTTGCGTCCAGGCTGTAGAGGTCCTGGTGGGGATTAAAGTCTTCCTGGAGGACAGCAATATCTACGTCCAGGCTGAAGGGGTCCCTGGACGCTTAGGGGGTTGTGGTGAGCACAGTGATCCCTGGGGGCATAAGGACTTGGTGAGGGGCACAGATACCTATGTATGTCCTGGAGGGGTCCCTGGGGGGGGCTTAGTGGCACTGTAGGAGACACAGATACCTACGTCCAGGCTATAGGCATTCTGGGGGGGCTTAGGGCTTTGGGGGGGCACAGATACCTACATCCAGGCTGGAGGGGTCCCGGGGGGCTTAGGTGGTTTGTGGGGAGGGGCACAGATATGTACATCCAGGCAGGAGAGGTTCCAGAGAGGATTATGGGTTTTTGCGGATGGCAGAGATACCTATCTCCATACTCTAGGGGTCCCGGGGGGCTTAGGGTTTTTTGGGAGGCACAGATATCTATGTCCAGGTTGGAGTGGTTCCTGGGGGGTTAGGGAGTTCCTGGGGGGCACAGATACCTAGGTCCATGCTGTAGGGTTCCCTGGGTGGATTAGGGGTTTTCTGGGTGGCAGAGATACCTACGTCTAGGCTGTAGGGGTCCCTGGGAGGCTTAGGGGGTTTGTGGGGGGTAGAGATACCTACTTCCAGGCAATAGGTCTTCCAGGGGGAATTAGTGTGTTGGGGGGGCACAGATACCTAGGTTCAGGCTGGAGGGTTCCCGGGGGGGGGATTACGCCGTTTGTGTTGGGCACAGATATCTGCATCCAGGCTGGAGTGGTCCCTGGGGGGGCTAAAGCGGTTTCTGGTGGGCACAGATAACTACCTCCAGTCTGGAGGGGTTTCTCGGCACTTAGGGGTTGTGGGGGGCACAGATACTTCCATCCAGGCTAGAAGGTCCCTGGGGGGCTTAGCGGGTTCATGTGGGGCACAGATACCTAAGTCCAGGCTGGATGGGTCCAGGGGGGGCTTATGGGGTTCAGGGAGCACAGATGCTTATCTCTAGGCTATAGGGGTCCCTGGTGGGCTTAGGGGGTTTTGGGGGGCCCCAGATACCTAAGTCCATGCTGTAGGCTTCCCTACAGGTGCTTAGGGGTTCGTGGGGTGCACAGATACTTATGTCCAGTCTGGAAGGGACAGGGGGGGTTGGGGTTTCATGAGGGGCACAGATACAAACCTCCAGGCTGTAGGAGTCCCAGGGAGGCTGTGGGGGTACAGATACCTACATCTAGTCTGGATGGGTCCTGGGGGTTATAGGGGGCTTGTGGGGGGCACAGATACCTAGGTACAGGCTGTCGGTGTCCCGAGGAGATTAGGCGGTTCACTGGGGGCTCAGATACATCCAGGCTGGATGTGTCCCGAGGAGCGTAGGGGGTTTGTGGGGTGCTCAGACACCTGTGTCCAGGCTGCAGGGATCCCTGGGGGCTTAGGGGGTTCGTGGGGGTCACAGGTAGTTACGTCCAGGCTGAAGGGGTAATGGGAGTGCTTAAGGGATCGGGGCTGACACAGATACCTACGTCCAGGGTCTAGGGGAGGCAGGAGAAGTGAAGCGGCCATGGTGTGCTTTCAAGTAGGGATAATAATGATCCACTCTTACCTACCTCATGGTGGGTGGAGGATGGGGATCCATTGGAGAGTGTCACTAAGAGTAGTGCATAATATGAGGTGTCCCATCGTTTACCAGAGCAGATTATGACATAATAGATTAACTGAAACAGTCTTTTTTATTTGCATTTTTTTATTTTGGAATTGTTAAGAGCAGCAATGACTTAGCTCAGACTGAAGCATCTTATCTAATTTTCAAGATCTAAGTGTCTCCTCCTTGTGTGTGATGACACAATTTAACACACTGTGACAAACAGGAGATGCTTTTGTTTTGCAATAAAATCTTTTTGCAAAGAACTTCCATCTCACTTGTTATGATTTTGAGAAACAAACTGGTTTAGTCTGAATGGGATTTTTGGACAGAAACGGTTGGAATGAAATTTTCCAACCATCTCAGTTCCTGAGCTCTATCCCTGCCTCTGGGGGGATTTGTTGTCTGTTAGAACAGGAGTCTGACTGGCGGCTTCTCTTTCTGGCTCTGCCACCACCTTGCTGTGTAGGCCCTTGGGTAGGTCACCTCCCTTCTCTGTACCTCAGGCTCCTCCCATTTGTCCAATGGGAACAGGGACAGTTCTCGAATTCTGGGCAGTTGTGAGCCTGAGTGAGAAAAGGGGTGTTGAAGCCCTCTGTGAAGAAGAAAGGGGAGTTTCACGGTGTTTTTGCACCAAGGAATTCTAAACCAAAACTGAACTAACTCCCTCGAGTCCTTCTGGGGGTTCAGGAAGCTTAGTTCCCAGTTTGGGATTCTCTGAATTCCAACTACCCAGCTCCAAACCAAAACTGAACTAACTCCCTCCAGCCGACCCCTTCCTGTGTCCAGCTTCCCGGGCAAAGGTGCTCACTCTCTCAGCCCTGCCTAGCTCGAGTTACAGGCTTAGGTCCTGTCCCTCACCTCTCCCATCCCCCACACAGACAGTCCCCACTCCATCACAGTAATGCCCAGAGCATTTCGCGCATGGAACAACAGTGACACCATGTGGCCACGCAGGGTAATGCCCAGAGCATTTCCTGCATGGAGCAACAGTGACACTGTGTGGCCACTCAGGGTAATGCACAGAGCATCACAACTACGTAGAGGCTGTAGAGATCCCTGGGGGCTTAGGGGTCATGGGAGGTACAGATAGCTACGTCCAAGCTGGAGGAATTCTGGGGGGCTTAAGGGGGTTCGTAGGGTCACAGATACCTACGTCCAGGATGGTCGGGACTCTGGGGGAGTTAGGGGGGTTGTGGGGGGAATAGGTACTTGCGTCCAGGGTGTAGAGGTCCTGGTGGGGATTAAGGGCTTCCTGGAGGACACCAATATCTACGTCCGGGCTGGAGAGGTCCCTGGACGGCTTAGAGGTTGTGGTGAGCACAGTGATCCCTGGGGGTTTAGGAACTTGGTGAGGGGCACAGATACCTATGTTTGTCCTGGAGGGGTCCCTGGGGGGGCTTAGTGGTATTGTAGGGGACACAGATACCTACGTCCAGGCTATAGTCATTCTGGGGGGGGGTTACGGCTTTGGGGGGGCACAGATACCTACATCCAGGCTGGAGGGGTCCCGGGGGGCTTAGGGGGGTTGTGGGGGGCACAGCTATGTACGTCCAGGCTGGAGAGGTTCCAAGGAGTATAAGGAATTTTTGTGGACAGCAGAGATACCTATCTCCAGGATCTAGGGGTCCCTGGGGGGCTTAGGGTTTTTTTGGGAGGCACAGATAACTATGTCCAGGTTGGAGTGGTTCCTGGGGGTTTAGGGGGTTCCTGGGGGGCACAGATACCTAGGTCCATGCTGTAGGGTTCCCCGGGTGGATTAGGGGTTTTCTGAGGGGTACAGATACATACGTCTAGGCTGTAGGGGTCCCTGGGAGGCTTAGGGGGTTTGTGGGGGACAGCGATACCTAAGTCCAGGCAATAGGGCTTCCAGGGGGAATTAGTGTGTTGGGGGGGCACAGATACCTAGATCCAGGCTGGAGGGTTCCCGATGGGGGGGGGCTTAGGCAGTTTGTGTTCGGCAAAGATACCTACCTCCAGGCTGGAGGGGTGTCTCGGTACTTAGGGATTGTGGGGGGGCACAGATACCTCCGTCCAGGCTGGAGGGTCCCTGGGGAGCTTAGCGGGTTCGTAGGGGGCACAGATACCTAAATCCAGGCTGGAGGGATCCAGGGGGGGCTTATGGGGTTCAGAGGGCACAAATACTTATCTCTAGGCTGCAGTGGTCCCTGGTGGGCTTAGGGGGTTTTGGGGGGCCCCAGATACCTAAGTCCATGCTGTAGGCGTCCCTACAGGTGCTTATGGGTTCATGGGGTGCACAGATACTTATGTCCAGGCTGGAGGGGGCAGGGGGGGTTGGGGTTTCATGGGGGGCACAGATAGGAACCTCCAGGCTGTAGGAGTCCCAGGGGGGCTGTGGGGGTACAGATACCTACATCTAGGCTGGAGGGGTCCTGGGGGGTATAGAGGGTTTGTGGGGGGCACAGATACCTAGGTACAGGCTGTCGGTGTCCCGAGGAGATGAGGTGGTTCACTGGGGGCTCAGATACATCCAGGCTGGATGTGTCCCGAGGAGCTTAGGGGGTTCGTGCGGTGCTCAGACACCTGTGTCCAGGCTGTAGGGATCCCTGGGGGCTTAGGGGGTTCGTGGAGGTCACAGGTAGTTACGTCCAGGCTGAAGGGGTAATGGGAGTGCTTAAGGGATCGGGGCTGACACAGATACCTACGTCCAGGGTCTAGGGGTCCCGAGGGGATTGGGGGTTGAGGGGGGAACAGATACCTACGTCATAGCTGGAGGTGTCTTGGGTGGTTTAGGAGGTTCGTTGGAGTCACAGATACCTAAGTCCAGGCTGTAGGGGTTCCTGGGGCATTCGGGGATTTCTGGGGGTCACAGATACTTACGTGCAGACTAGAGGGGTCCCAGAGGTCTTAGGAGAATTATGGGGGTCACAGATACCTACATGCAGACTGGAGGGGTCCTGGAGCGCTTAGGAGATTTATGGGGGGCACAGATACCAACATACTGGCTGTAAAGGTCCCTGGGGGGCTTTGTGGGTTCGGGGGGTACAGATACCAATGTCCTGGCTGTAGATGTTCCTGGGGTACATAGAGGGGCTGTGGTCGCACATAACCCTACATCCAGGCTGTCGGGATCCCGGGGGCCCCTGGCCAAATTGGGTCCCTTTGGAAAGGTCTCCCTCACGGTGGCCCCAGGGCTGGAGGAGCTCCCACTCCCTGATATGGCGCAGAGGCTGCAGCAGGGGCACAGAGCTTCTCTGGTGTCAGGGCCACAGCGGGGCAGGGGTAAAGGAGTGAGACCAGAGAAGCTCTGTGCCCCTGCTGCAGCCCCCAGGTAATAGAAGGGAGTGGGAGCTCTTCCAGCCCTGAGGCCACCGTGGAGGAACATCTACAGCCAGGACATTGGTATCTGTCATACATTAGAAGCAAGAGGAAGACTAAGGACAGGGTAGGCCCACTGCTCAGTGAGGAGGGGGAAACAGTAACGGGAGACTTGGAAATGGCAGAGATGCTTAATGACTTCTTTGTTTCAGTCTTCACTGAGAAGTCTGAAGGAATGTCTAGTATAGTGAATGCTTACGGGAAGAGGGTAGGTTTAGAAGAGAAAATAAGGAAAGAGCAAGTAAAAAATCACTTAGAAAAGTTAGATGCCTGCAAGTCACCAGGGCCTGATGAAATGCATCCTAGAATACTCAAGGAGTTAATAGAAGAGGTATCTGAGCCTCTAGCTATTATCTTTGGGAAATCATGGGAGACGGGGGAGATTCCAGAAGACTGGAAGGAGGCAAATATAGTGCCCATCTATAAAAAGGGAAATAAAAACAACCCAGGAAACTACAGACCAGTTAGTTTAACTTCTGTGCCAGGGAAGATAATGGAGCAGGTAATCAAAGAAATCATCTCCAAACACTTGGAAGGTGGTAAGGTGATAGGGAATAGCCAGCATGGATTTGTAAAGAACAAATCGTGTCAAACTAATCTGATAGCGTTCTTTGATAGGATAACGAGCCTTGTGGATAAGGGAGAAGCGGTGGATGTGATTTACCTAGACTTTAGTAAGGCATTTGATACGGTCTCGCATGATATTCTTATAGATAAACTAGGAAAGTACAATTTAGATGGGGCTACTATAAGGTGGGTGCATAACTGGCTGGATAACCGTACTCAGAGAGTAGTTGTTAATGGCTCCCAATCCTGCTGGAAAGGTATAACAAGTGGGGTTCCGCAGGGGTCTGTTTTGGGACCGGTTCTGTTCAATATCTTCATCAACGATTTAGATGTTGGCATAAAAAGTACGCTTATTAAGTTTGCGGATGATACCAAACTGGGAGGGATTGCAACTGCTTTGGAGGACAGGGTCAAAATTCAAAATGATCTGGACAAATTGGAGAAATGGTCTGAGGTAAACAGGATGAAGTTCAATAAAGATAAATGCAAAGTGCTCCACTTAGGAAGGAACAATCAGTTTCACACATACAGAATTGGAAGAGACTGTCTAGGAAGGAGTATGGCAGAAAGAGATCTAGGGCTCGTAGTAGACCACAAGCTTAATATGAGTCAACAGTGTGATACTGTTGCAAAAAAAGCAAACGTGATTCTGGGATGCATTAACAGGTGTGTTGTAAACAAGACACGAGAAGTCATTCTTCCGCTTTACTCTGCGCTGGTTAGGCCTCAACTGGAGTATTGTGTCCAGTTCTGGGCACCACATTTCAAGAAAGATGTGGAGAAATTGGAGAGGGTCCAGAGAAGAGCAACAAGAATGATTAAAGGTCTTGAGAACATGACCTATGAAGGAAGGCTGAAGGAATTGGGTTTGTTTAGTTTGGAAAAGAGAAGACTGAGAGGGGACATGATAGCAGTTTTCAGGTATCTAAAAAGGTGTCATCAGGAGGAGGGAGAAAACTTGTTCACCTTAGCCTCCAATGATAGAACAAGAAGCAATGGTCTTAAACTGCAGCAAGGGAGATTTAGGTTGGACATTAGGAAAAAGTTCCTAACTGTCAGGGTAGTTAAACACTGGAATAGATTGCCTAGGGAAGTTGTGGAATCTCCATCTCTGGAGATATTTAAGAGTAGGTTAGATAAATGTCTATTAGGGATGGTCTAGACAGTATTTGGTCCTGCCATGAGGGCAGGGGACTGGACTCGATGACCTCTCGAGGTCCCTTCCAGTCCTAGAGTCTATGAGTCTATGAGTAATCTGTGCCCCCCATAAACCACCTAATCCCCACGGGAACCCCTACAGCCAGGATGTTGGTATCTGTCCCCCTATAAATCTCCTAAGCCCTCTGGAACCCTTCCAGTCTGAACGTAGGTATCTGTGACCCCCAGAAATCCCCGAATACCCCAGGAACCCCTACAGCCTGGACTTAGGTATCTGTGACTCCAACGAACCTCCTAAACCACCCAGGACCCCTTCAGCTAGGACGTAGGCATCTGTTCCCCCCTCAACCCCCAATCCCCTCGGGACCCCTAGACCCTGGACGTAGGTATCTGTGTCCGCCCCGATTCCCTAAGCACCCCCATTACCCCTTTAGCCTGGACGTAGGTATCTGTACTCCCACAAACCCCCTAAACGTCCCAGCGACCCCTTCAGCCTGGAAGTCCCTATCTGTGACACCCACGAACCTCTAACCTCCCAGGGATCCCTACAGCCTGGACATAGGTGTCTGAGCACCCCACAAACCTCCTAAGCTCCTCGGGACACATCCAGCCTGGATGTATCTGAGCCCCCAGTGAACCGCCTCATCTCCTCGGGACACCGACAGCCTGTACCTAGGTATCTGTGCCCCCCACAAACCCCCTATAACCCCCAGGACCCATCCAGACTAGATGTAGGTATCAGTACCCCCACAGCCTCCCTGGGACTCCTACAGCCTGGAGGTTTGTATCTGTGCCCCTCATGAAACCCCAACCCCCCCTGTCCCCTCCAGACTGGACATAAGTATCTGTGCACCCCACGAACCCATAAGCACCTGTAGGGACGCCAACAGCATGGACTTAGGTATCTGGGCCCCCCCAAAACCCCCTAAGCCCACCAGGGACCCCTATAGCCTAGAGATAAGCATCTGTGCTCCCTGAACCCCATAAGCCCCCCCTGGACCCATCCAGCCTGGACTTAGGTATCTGTGCCCCACATGAACCCGCTAAGCCCCCCAGGGACCCTCCAGCCAGGATGGAAGTATCTGTTCCCCCACAACCCCTAAGTGCCGAGAAACCCCTCCAGACTGGAGGTAGTTATCTGTGCCCACCAGAAACCGCTGTAGCCCCCCCAGGGACCACTCCAGCCTGGATGCAGATATCTGTGCCCAACACAAACGGTGTAAGCCCCCCCCCCGGGAACCCTCCAGCCTGAACCTAGGTATCTGTGCCTCCCCAACACACTAATTCCCCCTGGAAGACCTATTGCCTGGAAGTAGGTATCTCTGCCCCCCACAAACCCCCTAAGCCTCCCAGGGACCCCTACAGCCTAGACGTAGGTATCTCTGCCACCCAGAAAACCCCTAATCCACCCAGGGAACCCTACAGCATGGACCTAGGTATCTGTGCCCCCCAGGAACTCCCTAACCCCCCAGGAACCACTCCAACCTGGACATAGATATCTGTGCCTCCCAAAAAACCCTAAGCCCCCCGGGACCCCTAGAGTATGGAGATAGGTATCTCTGCCATCCGCAAAAACCCCTAATCCTCTCCGGAACCTCTCCTGCCTGGATGTACATATCTGTGCCCCTCCCCACAAACCACCTAAGCCCCCCGGGACCCCTCCAGCCTGGATGTAGGTATCTGTGCCCCCCCAAAGCCCTAAGCCCCCCCAGAATGCCTATAGCCTGGACGTAGGTATCTGTGTCTCCTACAGTACCACTAAGCCCCCCCCAGGGACCCCTCCAGGACATACATAGGTATCTGTGCCCCTCACCAAGTCCCTATACCCCCAGGGATCACTGTGCTCACCACAACCCCCTAAGCGTCCAGGGACCCCTTCAGCCTGGACGTAGATATTGCTGTCCTCCAGGAAGCCTTTAATCCCCACCAGGACCTCTACAGCCAGCCCATCCCCAGCCAGCCCCTGCTGCACCCCCTGCCCGCACCAGCCCCGCACCTCCTGCCCTGCTTGCACCAGTTCCTGCCTGCAGCCTGCCCATCTCCAGCCAGCCCCACACCCCCTGCCTTGCCTTCAGCCCTGCACCAACCCGTCTCCAGCCCACCCCTGCCACACTCCGCTGCCTGAAGCCAGCCAGTCCCACACTCCTTTGTCTCCAGCCCTGCCAACCCATGCAGCACCCTCCCTGTGGCCCTGCCTGAAGCCAGCCAGCCCACCCCACACCTCTTGTCTCCAGCCTGCCCCACACCCCTTGCCCAGCCTGCAGCCAGACCCTACCTCTCGCATCCTCCCCCTCCCCCACCTCCAGCCAGCCCCATGTTCACTGGTGCCCTGCAGTTCCGAGGGAAGTAACCCTGCACACCTGCTTCAATGAGATGAGCAGGGAGCAGCTGGGACCCACACATGTGCACCCTAGCACACCCTAAGGGAGTGGCAGAGCTCATTTCTAGTTCAGACCCATCTTTTTAAAAAAGAACTTTTAGGTAGGGTTGACATACATCTGTACTTTCCCGGACATGTCAGGCTTTTTGGTTCTTAAATCGCCATCTGGGAGGAAAATACGGACGTATGGTAACCCTACTGGTACAAAAAATACATACTGTGGCAGAACTTTTTATAGGGAACCGGTTGTTAAGAACTGAAAGGCTTTTTTTTCCCCAGTCATCCCTGCGGGGCCCCGCACTTCCTAAAGCCGGCCTGCCAGCCACGGCCGGGATTCAAAGGGCTCTGGGCTGCTCGCAGAGATTCCCGGCCGCAGCTGAGGTTTAAAGGTCTCAGGTCTCCCCACCGCCACGGGCAGCCCAGAGCCCTTTGAATCCCGGCAGCAGCTGAGATTTAAAGGGCTCAGGGATCCCTGTGGCTGCAGGCAGCACAGAGCCCTTTGAATCCTGGCGGCAGCTCCAGGGGATGGAGTGAGGCTGGGATTTCAAGGGCTCAGGCTCCCCTCAGCAGCAGGAGCTCTGGGACCTTTAAATCCCTGCCCCAGCCCTGAAAAGCTCCGGGTTCCCCCAGTCGTCAGAGCCCCAGGCCCTTTAATTTGACCCTGAGGGCTCCCAGCCACCTCTTTGGCTGGGAGTCCCTGGTTGATTTAACATCAAGTAACACCTCCCCACCACCAACCTTCCTTTTTGACCCACAGCTGTTTTGGTGGGGCGGCGCTGGGGAAGGAGGGTTTGTTTCTGCAGGGCTGGGCGGGGTGTTTCCGCCAGGCTGGGAGGTCCTGAGTGGGGGGTGTTTCCGCAGGGCCGGGGGGTTTCGGTCCTCAGCTGTTTTCTTTGGAGTATTGTGGCCCTCGCTGTTTTACTCAAAGTACTGTACAGGAACTTTTCAGGGGGATTAAGGCAAAATGCCACATTTATTAGTAATACAGGTATCAATTAATACTCTATGATATGCACATGAGATATATATCACAGTCATGCATTCACGCACACACACAGACATAAACACACTCCGTCTTGCTGTTGTTACCAACTAGTTGCTCCCCTTAACTGCACTGGCCAGGTGAGTTAGATGGGGGAGGGGTGGAGCCGGACTTCTACCGATCCAAATCGATGGTCCGATGGTGACAAGACGAGATCCGGGGTCCTTCTGCAAGACACCTCGCATTTATAGCAGCTTCCCTCTTATGCAAATCTAGACCAGATTCAAAATCTGGGTCTGGGTCCGTTGGTCTTTGTGCTGCTTTTCTCTGGGTGTTGTCCCAATGCTGCTCAAAGAGGGTGTTTTCTAAAGAAGGTGCTTGCTTCTAATCCCTGAGGCCATCAATATGTCTGCTCTTCTTTATTGGGCCCACTTGACAAGTTGTATTGTCCTTTGCTCTGGCTCCCATTCCCTCTTCAACTGTTGTAGCTGTCTGGAGGTGGGTGTCTTCCAAGCCTCACTCATTCACACCTCATTCAGTCAATAGAGCAATTGATTACAGAGTGCGGGGGAAGATCTTAATCTACTTCTAGCAAAAAGGCACATGTTTTCTTTTACTTTAACTATACTATCCTTAGGGGCTATAACATTTGATACAAAGTTTTCTACCAATTCTCTATATAGGGATCTAATACAAAGTTGTATGAAAATAGAGAGGCACAATGCCAAGTCATATGAATTACAAAATAACATCATGCCGGATGCAATGTCATAAAGATAAAGATACTTAATACAAAATAACACAATGCAACGTTATAAAGATTTATAGAGATAGTTAATACAGAGATTTCTCTACATCACCACTTTACGAGTTGTGCAGGCCTGCTGACGGCATTCGCAGGGCTTCTTGCTCGTGTGGATTCTCTGATGCTGAATAAGGTGAGAGCTGCGATTGAAGGTTTTCCCGCACTCACTGCATTCATAGGACCCCTCCTGTGTGTGGATTCTCTGATGCCGAATAAGGTGTGAGCTGCGACTGAAAGTTTTCCCGCACTCACTGCATTCAGGAGGGAGAGGATAGCTCAGTGGTTTGAGCATTGGCCTACTAAACCCAGGGTTGTAAGTTCATCCTTGAGGGAACCATTTGGGAATTGGTCCTGCTTTGAGCCAGGGGTTGGACTAGATGATCTCTTGAGGTCCTTTCCAACCCTTATAAGCTAGGATTCTATGATAGGATCTCTTCCCTGTGTGGATTCTCTGATGCCCAATAAGGTGCGAGCTGCGACTGAAAGTTTTCCCGCACTCATTGCATTCACAGGGACTCTCCCCTATGTGGATTCTCTGATGTTGAGAAAGGCCTGATCTGTAAGTGAAGTTTTTCCCACACTCAGCACATGTATTTTTTTTTGCTTTTCCCTGCAGATTTCCTGCTGTATTCTGGTTTCCTTAAGGCCCTTCTGAGTTCCCTGACAGGAAATAAATTTATCCATTTTCTCCCCTGGCTGGTTTCCCTGCTCTTTTTCTGGTCTGTGCTGAACCTCACACGTCATTGCATCACCTGCTGTGATAGAGACAGAAACCTCAAACAGGGATGGAAAGGGGAAGGCCAAACCAAAACAAGTGCTGGAGAGAGGACAAATAAAAATCAGGAACTCAGCTCCCCCCAACAGGAGAGAGGAGGGGATCAATTCAGCCTTCACATCCCATCCAACTTCACAGGGGGAAGGGAGAAAGCTACTGCCCGGTGTCTGCTAGCATCTATAGGAAGCCTTGAGCTATATTTACCCTGTGGATGCGACCCCTGCTATGGACAATAATGAACTGAGAGACTTCCCAAGAGCTTTGTAGGGCATCCTAGATGTTTCCTTCAGGCACTTACAGATTCTGAGTTGGTTTAATGTTTCCTCATCTGTGCGGGGAGATCTCAGGATCTCTCTTTCCTCTGAACCCTGGAGCTCTGGGACCCATGGCTCTTCCCCTTGTTCCAGCTGGGAGATCATATCACGTTGGAAAACCAGAAACTCCGCTCAGATGAAAGAAAACAAAGGAGTTCAGTTGATTTCATACAACTTGATCATCAAAAACATTCTGTTAATTTATCTTCAGTGCTTAGTGTGACCTAGTGTGCCTGGGGCAGTCCTCACTGAAAATGCCAAGGTCAGAGCAGGCTGAAAAAAGGGAGAGCAGATGCTCCCCATACTGGTGGTTAACACTGAAGTTAAACTCACTGACCAGTCACAAACTGTGCTTCTGATCCCACACACTGGTTAACGAGACTCTGAAAAAAGAAATCACACGGCCCCCTTTATTGCATGACAGTTCTCTGACTCCTAATCAGCAACTAGGTCCCGTACAGTGAGAGGTTATTTAAAAACTCTGCTCACTGTGATACAGCATGGCCAGAGGGCAACAGGAGAGTGATCCTAATTGGATCCAGGAAGTGGGTGGGTAGAAGGTTAGCCACATTACCCAGGTTTGGATCTCATCCAAAATACCATGCTGCCAGCCAATCCTTTAGCAATTAAACTAAATGTTTAGAAGAAAGAACAAATGAAAGAATGAAGTTAAATTCCATCCTTCCAGACAATTCTTTAGCATCTAAACTAAAGGTTTAAAAGAAAGAAAGACAGAAAGAATTTAAATGGAAAAGCAGTCAGATACATTCCAAAATGGATATATCAGGTTCTTAGCAGTATTGGTGAGTTGCTGGCTTGAAAGTCTGTCTGGAACGCATCCACCGCTTGGATGGGTCATTCAGTCCTTTGTTCCAGGGTTCAGTTTGTAGAGAAGTTGCTCCAGAGGTAGGAAGGGGGATTGAAGACAAGATGGAGATGATGCAGCTGCGCTTTATATTCCTTTTGCCATGTGGCTTGTACTTCCTGTGTCCCAAACACAAGCTTCACAGCACATGGCATGGAAAAGCTTTGGAGGTTTCATTACACAGGCAAACCCCGGCATGTCTTGCTGACTCAATAGGTGTATCCCCTTGGTCCATAGGTTCATTGTACAGCTGATGACCCTCAATGGGCCATCAAACATGCTAGGCAATGTTGATGCCAATATGTCTGGGGGTGTCACCCAGAAAAACTGCACAAGTCTGGAAATACAGATATACCTTACATATCTGTAACTCACAATACAAAGGTGATAGAAACATAGAAACAAAATTATCATACTTGGCAAATCATAACATTTTCACTGACACTTTACATGGCATACCTAGCATGATTCATTGCAATTTTATCAGATTATATTATTTTATTATTAATACCAAAGTGTCTCACAATTTCATGCAGTCTCACACTTGCTAAACTAGTGAATTCCCACGACCAGTTCCCCAGGTCCTTGAAGATGCCAAACATTGTGCTTATGAGGGATTGAAATACCCACATATTTGCTGGAAACACACACACAGACACTGTGTCAATCTGTACCCCTGTGTTCACTCTTCTAGAAAATTATGATCAATTTTGTACCCAGTATGGCTTGTGAGGTATCATTAGAAAACACATAACCTACTGAATATTATCCTCCTGTTAAAATGTGTAGTAACACTGTATGTAAAATTGTGAGATTTTACAGTATGATATTACTGAAAAAGTTACAGTTCTGGGGAACACCCACAGACCAGTTCCTCAGAGACAGCAAGGCAAACAGCTGGTCAAACAGCCATTCTCCTGCAGGGGGAAGGTGTGAAGACATTAAGGGCTGGTCTACACTACGGGGGGAAATCGATCTTAGATACGCAAATTCAGCTACGTGAATAACGTAACTGAAGGCGAATATCTAAGATCGGATTACTCACCCATCCTCACCGCGCGGGATCGATGTCCGCGGCTCCCCCTGTCAAATCAGCAACTCCGTTGGGGTTGGGGTTGTTCCGGAATCGATATAAGCACGCTCGGGGATCGATATATGGCGTCTAGATGAGACGCCATATATCGATCCCCGAGCAATCGATTTTAACCCGCCGATACGGTGGGTAGTCTAGATGTAGCTTTACATTCCATCACAGGGACCTATTGAGGCTGTTGTGGAAAACGACCACAGGATTAATATTTGAATCAGCTCAGCCTGAGGCTCTTTTCTTGGTTACAAGCACGCAGGGGGCGACAGCTATTGGAATACTGTTCCTGAGCTAAAAATCACACAAGCCTTTTACAGTTTAAAACCACAAACAATGACACATACGTTGCACGTTAATTTCCTTATTTGGAATATATTGCAAAATATGATGCAGGTCAAAAGCAAGCTGAACAATCAGTTTTCCATATTTGGCCTTTCCTGTTATTTTTATTACACCTGGTGATATGGGAGCAAGACTCTCCATGTCTCAAGAAATGTCACTACCAACCTAGGCCATTTTCACATGCTGGGGTGCAATCCAGATCGGCGAGGAGTTGTGTCATCTGTAATCCTGGGTGAGATTCAGTGTTCTGCTGCTGGAGCTCCCCTGTCTGGATACTCCCAGCCAGCGTTCAAGGACGCACTGAGTGTCTGTATGATAAGTAACCCTGGACTGGCAGCTCTGACTCCAGCCGCCTGCTTGTTACACCCCAAGCACATTCTGGTTTGGGTAGAGAAGGCTCAGGGTTTGAGAGAAGGCTGGGGGTAGGAAGCTTCTGTTCATTATGCTGGACCTAACCCCAGTTTTACTTGAGTAAAGAGGAGATATTTGACATTGTGTGATGCTGCTCCTGTGCTCTGTTCCCAAAGTGTTCTGCAGCAGAGGAGGGTCTCTAGTAGTATGTATGTTACTGGCCTATTGGGGTGATGCTGAAACAGGACAGGGTACAGATGGCATTGTGGGGGTGGCATGAACCTTCACTCTTCATTTCCCCTTCCAAGAACAGAAGGGACAGGAATCCTTACCCAGCAAGACCATCGTCTCATAGTTCCCCTGCATGACATCTCTGTAGAGGGCTCTCTGAGTGGGGTCCAGCAGAGTCCCCTCTTCCCTGGAGAAATACACAGCCACCTCCTCGAAGGTCACCGGCCCCTGAAAGAGCAGGAGTCCAATACTCAGTACCTGCTGACCCACTCACAACCCCACTATTCACGGAACAGCAGCACCAGGGAAATGGAAGCTCCGGGAGGCACATGTTAACAGAGTCCCACCCCACCTTGCTTACAGCAGCCAGGAGGCATCAGAGGGTAGAAAGAGAGAACCTTTGTGTCTCCCATCTGACAGACAGAAGCAGGGTCTTCACATTTATCACATAGCTACTAGCCAGAGCTTAATATAGGAGATGGGGCTGTCTCTGGACCCTGATAGTGGCTCCCTGGTAGGAATCCAAGCACTCTCCAAATAAAATATATGGAAGAAAGGGGAAGTCAATCATAAAGAATAGAAGTTAGAAGGTCAGAATTGTAGTGCCCATTAACAAAGGTTTAGAGAAAATAGAGCCTATCAAACTAACGGGATATCCTTATTGGATGAGATCAAAAGTTTGGTTGCAGCTAATAGTATTGGTGTAATATACCTAAACTTCCGTAAGGGACATGACTTGATTAGCACAATATTTTTACTAAAAAAACCTAGAATGATACAAAATAAACACGGCATACATTAAATAGATTAAAAACTCTGATAGTAAATGGGGAACCATGATCGAGTGGATTTCTTTCTAGCAGGTTCCTGCAGGGATTGGTTCTTGGCCCTGTGCTATTTAACATTCTTATCCATGACTTAGAAGAGAGTACAAAATCATCACTGATAAAGTTTACAGTTGCCACAAAGATTGGGGTTGGTGGTAATTAATGAAATGTCAGTAGATTCAGGCTCCATCGCTGAGAGTCTGGGAAGTTGTCCCAGCCCTGGCTGGAGGGTTATTTCCTGTTCCACAAAGAGGGGAAGTTCCATTCCCAACTCCTGTGCCTTGAAATTAGGACCTATCTGACACTACACTCCCATATTCATCATAGTGGTATGATTATAATATGATTAGGACATAATTATGATCTATTTTGTAGAAGATGCATCATGTGTGGTGTCACTGGAAAAGTTCTGATTTGCTGAATATGATTATCCTATTTGTGTGCACATATCATGTTCGTATCTGAAGTTATGGATATTGACTCTGTATCTGTATTTCAAATGTGCTTACTCTGGGTAACACCCACAATGAGCCTTTCAGGTACAACAATGAAGAAGCCAGACAGTGCTGATGGCTCAACCAAGACAATGGACTGTGGAAGAGCTTAGCCTTCCTGTGAATGTTTCAGCCAGCCTATGAGTCATGGCTACTATGACTCAGCAGGGCCTGTGACCAGACCACATGACACTAAACTCCATTTTAGTAGCTGTATTTTTCCACAAACTGGACTAGGAACTGAGTTTGGAACAAAAGGTTCCCACCATATGGAAAAGCTACATAAGGTGGGGTGTGACATCATCTCTTGGCCTCATTCTCCACACAAGAGAACTTCTGGAAACACCTGAGAAACAAAAACGGATGTGGGGGAAGTGCTGCTCCCAGGATCAAGAGAGATTTCTAGCTTGTGTATGGAAACTTGGGGGACTGCTTGTACCATCAGTCAGGGTGAGAAATTGCTAATTCAAATTCTATCCATCTAGTATGTTAGGCTTAGTCTGAGTTTTGGTTATTTGCTAAATAATCTGCTTTGATCTGTTTGTTATCACTTATAATCACTTAATCTATCTTTCTACAGTTAATAAACTTGTTTGATGCTTTATCTTAACCAGCGTATTTTGAGTGAAGTGTCTGGGGAAAATCTCAGCTTGTTGTGCACATCTGTCCCATATCGAGGGGAAGGGGAACTACATTAATGAGCTTGTATTATAGAGATCTCTGTGCACTATAAGATGGTATCATTCTGGATTTATACTACAGCAAGTGTGCAAGGTTGGGGAGTGGGAAATTGGCTCTTGTCTTCTATCTGTCCTTGAGTGGCTTAGGTAACGCACTCAGGTAGCTTAGTTGGCTGCATGGCGCCACCTGCTGTTGTGTTGGGTGATAACAGGCCCTGGAGAGGCTGGCGAAATCTCCAGCAAAGCAGTGTGAGAAGGGCCAGCCCAGCGTGAGGGTTAGAGGACACAGCAGTTCCCAGAAGCTCCACAAACTGCCTCCTGGGGGTGACAACCCATCACGCCCTACAGTACACAAGTCTCAGCAGGTTTGTCACATGCTGTCCCCTCCCTTTCTCCACCCGAGATATTTCCTGCTTCCCACCACCTCTAGCAATTCCCACCCTCTTATGCATTTACTGCTCCTCAACCTCCAAGCAGAGCCCGCCACCCTGATAATCTCTTACCTGAGCCAGCTCCATTGCAGCCATTTCCTTGCCCCTGGGAGGACGAGATGATCTGCAGCGAAACATGGATGTTATTCTCTGGCCTGCCGGGGTGAAAAGGGCAAGGTGTGAGAATTCAGACTAGGCTTTTGTCCATTCCACAAGCCGATTCCCCCCAGCTTTTCCCCTGCTAATGCACATTCTAGGTTCTAGCACACTGTGAAGCACAGAGTGACCTTATTCCAGTACAGGCCTAGCCCCCTCCCACCAGAGTGTAACCCTCTGACACATGGGGAAACCCTCCCAGTAACAGTCTCTCTCTTACACGTATCAAGTTTGCGGACAACACCAAGCTGGGTGGGGTTGTAAGTGCTTTGGAGGATTGGATTAAAATTCAAAATGATCTGGACAAACGGGAGAAATGATCTGAAGTAAATAGGATCAAATTCAGTAGAGACAAGTGCAAAGTACTCCACGTTGGAAGGAACAATCGGAGGCCAGAGAAGAGCAGAAAGAAAGGAGTCACTTTGGGGGATTCTCCCTGTCATTGTCCCCAAGGCAGCTGTCTCAGGTTTACAAAGGTGTTTCATGTTCCAGCCTTTATACAGTCTCTCCTGGGAGTGCCCCTTTCATGGACTGGGCCTAGTTTTAGTTTTTGGTAGTTAACAAGCTTGGTTTATTGTTCATCTAACCAGTATGTGTGGATTGAAGTGTGTTGGAAACTCTGTTTGGGATAACAAGCTGGTGCATGTCATTTTCCGCTGATGAAATGACAGACTTCATATGAGCTTGGGTCGTTCAGTAGCGTGCTGGACAGTGCAAGATGCACATTTCTGGGGGAAAGTTGGGCACTTGAGAATTTGCTGGTTTTCTCCTGAGGTGTAATTCATGAGTGGCTGTCTAGCAGCACTCAATACTGTGTAGCTGGGAGTGAGTTACATGCTGGAGACTGTGTGTTAATTGGCCAAGAGGGGCTGTTCTCGCGGGAAAACAGTGAAAAAGGCACCCCATGCTGGAGGACTGAGGTACAGCTATTTAACAGTCCAGATTGTACTCTGGGTAACATCACAGACACTCATTATGACAGAGCCTCTTACAACACAGAGAAAGTAAATCCATGTCCCAGAAATCGAAGACTCCAGACAGAGGGCAAGTGTCCCTGGCACTGCTTCTTGCTGACAGAGAGGTTCAGAGACAGTGCGAGAATCCTGGGGAAGCTGGGAACAGGAAGCATGGGCTGGCGGGGTTCGGTGGAGAAAGGGAACAGGAAGGGCAGGGATGTTACTGAATCCAGGATCTCAGCAGTACTAGATGACAGGATAGCACAAAGTGCAGCCCATTGGAAAACACAATCCCAACTATACATACAAAATGATGGGGTCTAAATTAGTTGTTTCCACTCAAGAGAGTGATCTTGGAGTCACTGTGGATAGTTCTCTGAAAACATCCACTCAATGTGCAGCAGCAGTGAAAAAAAGTGAACAATGTAGGAAATAATTAAGAAAGTGATAGATATGACAGAATATCTCATAGATCATATTTGTAAAAACAGCAAATAAATCCATGATACACCCACATCTTGAATACTGCATGCACATGTCACCCCGTCTCAAAAATAGATATATTGGAATTGGAAAAGGTTCAGAAAAGGGCAAGAAAAATGATTAGGGGTATGGGACAGTTATGCCAGACCTAACCCCCAGTTTCACTTGAGCAAACAGGAGATATTTGACACTGTGCAATACGGCTCCTGTGCTCTGTTCCCAAAGTGTTCTGCAGCAGAGGAGGGTCTCTGGTATTATGTGTGTCACTGGCCTATTGGGGTGATGCTGAAACAGGACAGGGTACAGATGGCATTGTGGGGGTGGCGTGAACCTTCACTCTTCATTTCCCCTTCCAAGAACAGAAGGGACAGGAACCCTTACCCAGCGAGGTCACAGTCTCATAGTTCTCCTGCATGACATCCCAGTAGAGGGCTCTCTGAGTGGGGTCCAGCAGAGCCCACTCTTCCCTGGTGAAATACATAGCCATCTCCTTGAAGGTCACTAGCCCCTGAAAGAGTAAGAGTCCAACACTAAGGACTTGCTGCCCCACTATTTGTGGCAGAGAAGAGTGAATCAAATGGAAGCTCTGGGTGGATCATAGTCAGGAGAGTCCCACCTCGACCTGGCTCAGAGTATCCAGCAAATGCCAGGGTGAGGGGATGAAGAGAGAGCCCCTTATCTCTCCCAGCATATCCATCACCCCCCTACTAGCCACTGACTGATACAGGAGATGGAGCCCCTAGCAGGGTCCAGGGAGAGCTCGCTGGTAGGATGCCCAACACCCTCCTCATTGTGAGGAGCGGGATATGAAGGGAGAGGCAGCTCCAATAAGCCTGACCCATGGGTGTCCCCTTTATATCTCACAGCAGCTGATGGTTAGTGAGGTCAGGCTCCAGCACTAGGAGTCTGGTCAGTTTGACTAGCTCCATGTAGGTGGGTTATTTTCTCTCTTCACAAATTAGGGCATTTCCACCTCCAAACCTCCTGGGTCTGTTCCTAGAATCTAGGCCACTTAGTAAATAACTCCCAGCAGGTCTGCCACACCCTGGCCTCCTCCTTTCCCCACGCTGTGAATTTCCTGCCCCGCTCCAACCTCCAAATCAGACTCTGCAAACCTTCCCACCTCTGGTGTATTTGCTCTCCCTTTCCTCCAGCAGGAACACACCAGCAACCCCCCGATAATCTCTACCTGGACTGACTCCACTGCAGCCATTTCTCTTCCCTGTCCCACGCCAGGCTGGGATGAGCTGGAGCAAAACATTCTGCAGCCTGTCTGGGGGAGAAGGGCAGTTGTGGGCGTTTCAGAACCGGTTTTAGTTAATTTCACATCACAATTCCCCCAGGCCCTTTCCCTGCAGACAGACACCCTAGATTCTGTCATGCTGGGAAATGCTCAATCTGTTTATTACAATTTAGACCTGGCCCCTCCTGCCAGGCTAAGTCCACAGACACATTTTTAACCTCCCTTCTCTCTCCCCTCACCCCTTCTCTGAACACAAGGGTAGATAAGAGCAGAACCAAAGGAGTCACTGTGGGGGATTCCCTCAGACACTGACCCCACGGCAGCCACACCCCAACAGGGGGAATATGGAGTCAGGAACTGGCTTTTGCTCTGTCTGATCCTTGTTTTGTTCACTGGAAAGTGGTTCTGCCCCAGGATGCAGCAATACATGTGTCTGGGTGGACTAGAGAGCTGGAAATCTCTCCCCCACATTCATTTCTCCCACTGCCCCTTTCAGCCTCTCCTTCCCCTGTCCTCTCTCCCTGCCCCTCTGGCTGGGACAGTCCCATTCCTGGGGGCTTTGCTCTCCCATGGCTGGATTTCCTCCTGGCAACCGCTAATGGGAGGAGAAATGAGGTGTTGTTGTTTGTGCAGAGTCACTTTCTTGCCAGACCCTAGGACATTCCCTGAGGTCTTTCAGTTACCTGGAGACTCTGGCTCAGAATTTAGTAGTAACAGGGCCCAGGACTGCCCTAGGGGGCTAGGACCAGCTGCAGAAAGTCATCCCCTGGGCCGGGCAGAGAAGAAGCTTTAATTAAGGTCACTTCCCAGCACAGAGCCCCACTGGGGGAGCAGCAGCTGCCAAGCCTGGTCTCCCAGATCACAATGGAGGCTGCAGCATCTGACCCAGGAAGCTGAACCCCAATATCCTGAGCAGAGAGGGACGGAGTGTATGAGCAGCTTCCCTCCTTTAGCTCTCTGGGGAGAGCAGCTAATGGGACCCCTCCTCACAGGGAGAATGGCTGATCTCATTTGACCCACTGTCCATCTGGAATCACTCCTTGTCTTTCCATACAGTGACTCTGTATTAACAACGGTCTCAATGACACCGGATTTCAGAAAGAATGAGTTCAGAACGCTGTGGAAAAGACCATCGTGTGGCAGTGCTGACTCCCTTCCCACCTCCCTCACCCCCGCAGATCTAGGACAAGGACTGGGGGCAAAAATTTTCCAAACGGAACCGAAAGTTCCTGCAGTTTTCAAAAGAGGAGAAAAGTAAATTCTGTGAATTCACACTAACAGTGTTTGCTAAGTGGACAGAAAGTTAGCACAGTGACAGGGCACGTGACTGGGGAATGGACTTGGTGACCTGGTGACTAGGAGCCAGGACTCTGGTACAAGTTGACCAGAGAGAAGGATCATGGTTAGCAGCAGCCCCCAGACACCCCCTAGTACCCAGAGCCCAGACCCCCCAGCCAGGGGCCCCAGACACCCCCCAGCCAGGATCCCATCAGATATTCCCTGGGACGCAGCCCCCAGAGTCCCTGGCCAGGGACCCCAGATACCCCTCAAAGCCCCACCGGCCAGAGAACCCCCACCACACCATGATTGCCAGGTTGGGAATCCCAAAGGGTTCCCCCCACCAAGAGCCCCCAGCAGCCAGGCACCCCCTCAAGGGACCCCCCCCCCACTGGGAACTCAGTCCCTCACTGCCTGCCTAGGAACTTCCCCACCCTCCAGAACGATCTACCCTGACATTTGCCTGGGACCCCCCTCCTCTGCCCAGTGTGACCCCCTGATGCTTTACAGTGCGACCCATCACTTTGCTTCCCTGGCATGCCCTCACCTAGTGCCAGGGATCCCCTCCCCCAGCTCTGTGCACTGGGCAGGGCAACAAAACCAGGAACCAGCGGGGGAAGCACAGACAGAGCCCCTGGCACAGAACCAGGCTCCCTCTAACCCTCTGTCCCGCCTCCCCAAGAGACACCCACCCCCACTGTTCTGCAGCCACCAGGCCCCCAGCGATACCCACCTCCAGGACCCATAGCCTCAGGGATGGGCACATCAGAACCACCACCCCCGAAAACCCCAAACCTCCACAACCCACCAACCTGACTAGGGTACCCCCTGCCCAGCCACCCAGAGGCCTCCCCCTACCACAATGCCCCTTCAGCTGCAATCTCCCCACACAGACACCTTCCCTGCCACTGCAAGTGTTACCTCACAGAGTGTGAGAAGTGGCTAGAAAGTTAACACCACCTCCTGCTGGCCAGTCACACAGGCAGAGGGAGCCTGGGGAGTGCTTCTTTAACAGGAGAATGGAAGGCCTGGAGGGCAAGAAAGATCCACGGGCTGTCACTAGCAAATAATGGCCACCATGGATCCACCCCAGAGGCGGCTGCATCTTAGCACATTGGGAAACAACCCATCATATTCAATTAGAAATAAAACAACTATAGAGAAGTGGGGCAAATGGTTGGGGTATTTTATATCAATCTTTGAGACACGCAGAGAGAACCCTGTCACAAACGACATTTGATAACATGAGAGAAAACCACCAAGATCGGAGGGGATTTGATGTTGCTATTAAATAACTAGTGGAAAAGGGGGACTGTTGGACTGGATTTTATATGACTGTCCAATACATAAACAGAATGTGATGGTCCCCCCCGGCCACGGGGCAACCATTCACGTGAGCAGCTCAGAGCCCTTTGAGGAGCTGATTTAAAGGCAGGGGGGGAGCTGGAAGGCTCCCTGGACAATGGAAGGGGGCCGCAGGGGAATTGGGAAATGGGGTCTGGGCAGTCTCCATGGGGGATGTGCTCCTCCCTTCCCTTCCCTGCCCTGGCAGAGAACGGGAACCTCATCCCATCCCACTCCAGTGGGAGCCATGTTCTGGGGAATGACCCAGGGCAACAATTTCCCACCCAAACAAGGACAAATCGCTGCAGATGAAATGGGTGGGAAAATCCACCCCCCATCGGAGAGATTTTAAATTGACATTTGAGAAGTATGGAGAGAAAAGGGAAAATCAGAGGCAATTAGAGAGCTGATCTTTGGGGGGGGGGAGGAGAATCTCCCTGGATTTTATAGCCACGTGTGATAATGAGAGAGAAAAGGGGAAAGCTTGAGAGAATGTGTGTGTGGGAGGAAGTGGCAAAAACAGGGACAGGATCCAGTTAACTCACCTCCCTCCCACCCCGGGAATGTCCTGGCTGCACAGAGACAGATCTACACCCCCACCCCAGTGACCTCCCCCCCTGCAACTCCGGCTTCTCCTCCCCCCTCGACACCTCCGCCCTCACACCAAAGGGGGGGGGTCTGCCAGCGCCTCACCCTGAGCTCAACTCCTGCTCCTCCCCCCAGCCCGGATTGTGCCCTTTAGCCCCCCACGAACCCTGCCTCCAGCTGCCTGACCCCCCCCCGCCCATCAATTTCCTGCTCTGCGCCCGCCCCTCCCACGCTCCCTGTCACTTCCCCGCCCCGCTCCAGCCCCGCCCCCAGCGACCGGCGGAACGTTACCGCTGGTCCGGGCAGGGGGAAGGGCAGCGGCTTCCGCGGCTGTTACTGGGCATGCGCAGTGCCCGGGAGTAGCACATTGCTATGGGGAGGGATTTAATACACCGCCCCCCCCCCGCCTGTCCCGGGGTTCGCCCCCCCCCACACGATGGCCGGGCCCCGGCCCCCGCATCCCAGCAGGGCGGGCGGATCCTCCTGCAGCTCCAGCGCTGCTGGCAGGACGTGGAGAACCAGAAAGCAGGAAGCAGCTGTTCACACCGGGCTCCGCGTCACAATGTGCCAGAGCCCCGCCCCCAGAAGCTGCCCTGCCCATGGGCTGTGCCAGAGCCCCGCCCCCAGGAGCTGCCCCGCCCCCGCTCCGTGCTGGAGCCCCGCCCCCAGGAGCTGCCCTGCCCATGGGCTGTGCCAGAGCCCCACCCCCAGGAGCTGCCCCGCCCCCGGGCTGTGCCAGAGCCCCGCCCCCAGGAGCTGCTCCGCCCCTGCTCTGTGCCAGAGCCCCGCCCCCAGGAGCTGCTCCGCCCCCGCTCTGTGCTGGAGCCCCGCCCCCAGGAGCTGCCCTGCCCCCGAGCTGAGCCAGAGCCCCGCCCCCAGGAGTTGTCCGCACCTGGGATGTGTCAGAGCCCCGCCCCCTGGAATTTCCCCATGTTGGGTCTCTGAGCTTTGTTCTCCTGCCGCCTTCTTCCCAGCACCCCCTGCTCCCTTCCTGTGTCTGCAAACACCCCCCTCCCCCGGGGCCGGCTGCAGTGCTCGCTGAGGCTGACTTCAGTGGCAGAAGTTGCCTCCATCTCTGCTTCACCTGGAGGGGGAGAGACAAAGGGAGGAGATGGTCCCAGGGTGTGAAACCAGAATCAGGGGGCAAGGAAAGAAGGACTGTTTGGAAAGGTGGGTTTTTTTTGTGGGGGGGGGGTGAGCCAGAGGGATTCAGAAGAAGTTGGGCAGCAGAGGCTCAGGGAAATTGAGGGGAACCTCCTGGGTGTCTCAGTGTTGCCCAGGGTTTGTACAGCACCTTGCATAATATGGGGTCTGATCTCAGTCATGGTCTGTGCAGCACCTGGGAGCCCTGATGTCTGTTTCCTGATCACAGGCTCTGGGAATGGAGAGAGGGAAACCTCAGCACCTGAAGGTTAATGCAGCTCTGTGTGCAACCCCTGCTAGGGTGATCCGACAGCAAATGTGAAAAATTGGGATGGGGGTGGGGTTAATAGGCACCTATATAAGAAAAAGACCCAAAAATCGGGACATCTAGTCATGCTAGTCCCTGCTGTTCTCATAAGGGGTTGGCTTAGAGAGGGTTTGGCTACACTTGCAGCTGTCCAGCGCTGGGAGTTAAAGCTGTCTTCCTACAGCTGTTTAGGGAAAGCGCTGCAGCGTCTCGGCTATGAGAGTGATTTTTCTATCTCCTGCCTTTCTAATCTTCTGTTTCCAAGTTGTAAGTACAAAGATAATAAGACAATAAGTTTATATTGGTTTTTTTTGTATTTACATGTGTGTAGTTGCTGGAATGTTTAAATTGTATTCTTTTTGGATAAGGCTGTTTATTCATTTTTTTCTTTTAAGCAAATAACCCTGTATTTGTCACCTTAATACAGAGAGACCATTTTTATGTCCTTTTCTTTCTTTTTATATAAAGCTTTCTTTTTAAGACCTGTTGGATTTTTTCTTTAGTGGGGACTCCAGGGAATTGAGTCTGCAGCTCACCAGGGAATTGGTGGGAGGAAGAAGTCAGGGGGAAAATCTCGTTGTGTTAGATTTACTAGCCTGACTTTGCATACCCTCTGGGTAAGGGGGAAGAGAGATTAGCTATCTTGGTACTTCTATTTCCAGGACTGGAAACAGGGAGGGGGGAGTCCCTCTGTTTAGATTCACGGAGCTTGCTTCTGTATATCTCTCCAGGAACCCAGGGAGGGAACACCTGGAGGGGAGGAGGGGGAAGGGAAATGGTTTATTCCCCTTTGTTGTGAGACTCAAGGCATCTGAGTCTGGGGGTCCCCCGGGGAAGGTTTTGGGGAGACCACAGCGAGCCAGGCACTGTATAAATCCCTGGCTGGTGGCAGCTTTACCAGGTCCAAGCTGGTAACTAAGCTTGGAGTTTTTCATGCTAACACCCATATTTTGGACGCTAAGGTCCAAATCTGGGAAAAAATGTTATGACGCCCCTCCCCCCTGAGCCTCCATTACGAGCCGCCCAGGCTACCACTGCTCAGTGTGTGGCCAGTCTCTGTGTTTTCTGCTGCTCGTTCTGGGGAGCCTGGTCGGCCTTAGGGGTGGTGCCCCCCGATAGCCGCCCAGGGCTCCAGGGGTCAAAGGGCACCGTGTGGCAGTGCAAAGGTGCTCACTGCTCTCCCCTGCCCCAATGCTCCTCCATGGGTCCATAGAGGTTTGAGGGGAGTAAGGAGCAACCCTATGTGCTCCATGCGTCCTGGTCACTTTTCCCACTTGGGCTGTGCTGTGAGGGGAGCATCAGAAGCTGCTGCTCTCTGCCCTCCCGCTATGCAGCCCGGCTGAGGAAAGTGACCTGGATGCAGGGAGCTCGGATGATCTCACTTCTTGCCCCCACATCCCACAGCCCCTAGGGGTGCCCAGATGAGCAGCATTCCAGGGAGGAGTGGGGGGCAGCAATGCCAGCTGCTGCATGCACACAGGTCAGTCTCCCCATGTGGGTGCAGGAGGGGGTGCAAGGGTTTCTGTGATGCCTATTCTATCAATATCGTCACTCAATACCAGGCACTCAAATTCACCAGTCTTAGTGCTTAGACGTTTAGCGTTTGTATTTAAGCACTTCTAAAATGTGTCCCATTTTAGCTGTCTGCTATTACATGATGTAATTGAGGGAGACTCTTTCATTTCACTGTTTCTCATCAGAACCTACCTGTACATTATCATCTTCCATCCTCTCCACCTTACTAGACTATAGAGAATCCCTGTGAATAGTTCCTCTCCTAACGGATGTCTCTGTCTGAACCCTGTGCCCCTCAGCGCCTGTCGGCTTTCCCCAGCTCTGAGGCTGTGTCTACACCGCGCACCTTACCACGGTGCAGCTGTGCCACTCTAACCATGCCATTGTAAGGTGCGCTGTGTGGCCGTCCTTATCGCTGAGAGAGAGCTTCCCCGGCAACAAAGCCAAACTACCTCCAATGAGGGGCAGGAGCTTTGTCACCGGGAGCACAGCTCCACCTATGATGCGCTGTTCACACTGCCGCTTTTCATGGCTCAAATTTTGGCATTCGGGGAGTGTTTTTTCTCACCGCAGAGAGACAAAATTTTTAGCAACAAAAGCCGAAATTAAAAAAAACTCCTCTGCAACCTATTTAATTTTACCTTTATACAACCTTTATACTGCCTCCAGTTCTGGTATCCTCATTTGAAAAAGATGTTGTGAAATTGGAGCTAGGGCAGCAAAGAGCCACCAAATGTTCTGAGGGCTGGAGAAAAATGCCTTCCAGTGAGCTATTGAAAGAGCTCAACCTGTTTAGCTTATCAAAAGAAGATTGAAAGGTGATTTCATTGAAATGTTGAAGGGCCTTAATGGAGAGAAAAGATTGGGTATTTACGGGCTCTTGAATGGAGCAGAGAAAGGCATAACAAGACCCAATGGCTGGAAAGTGAAAAGAGACAAATTCATATTACAACTGAGGCACAATAGTCAACAGCGAGGATGATTCACCACAGGAGCAAGCTACCAAGGAAAGTGGTGGATTCACCATCTCCTGATGTCATTTAATGAAGACTAGATGCCTTTCTGGAATGTGTTTGCCCCCAAAGTAGCTGTTATGTCATACAGGAGGCCTGTGATATACAGGTTAGATGCTCTAATGGTGTCTTCTGACCATGAAGTCGACTAATTTCTGAAAAACTGAGTGTAGCATTGGGAGCAGCGTCTGATGTTTTCCTGTCTAGCCGGCTTGCTGCCTAGAACGAACGCTCCTTGAGTGGGGTGATCCACAGGGAGTAGCTCAAACCTCCAAAGTGCCTGGCCAGGGGCAGGACATTAGCCCAGCAAGGGAGGGGTGTGGCAGTGACATCACAAAGGCCTTTTGCAGGACCTCAGACTATTGGTCAAAGGTGGTGGGGAGGTGGTGACCTCACAGAGAGATGCTGACATCAGCCAGGCAGGACAGGGGCGAGGGGCCAGGGAAACCTCAGAGACCTCTGTGGCTTTGCTTCAGCACGTTTCCTTCTCCAGGTCTCTCTTTGAGGACTGAGAGATTATTTGGGGTCATGGACGTGAGCGCCAGGAGGAACCTCTTCCGAGTTTCCTCCTTCCCTTGTAGTGATTTTACTAGAAAACAGCCGTCCCTGTTTAGAAGGTAAGAGCCTCCTGGAGGTTTGAAACCTGTTCAGTCTGATCTATCTGGTGACAAGTGAATTCTAGGCATGGAAAACACGAGCTTAAGGAGGCAGAATTTTATTGCGCACCTGGGATTTTGTCCCTTAGAATCGCTGGGGACATTAGGGTTTGTCCTTTTTGTTTCACCTCTTCCTCCATCCCTCCCTCCTCTTCTTCTCTTGCTTCTTTTGTCCTTTCTCCTGTTCCCTTCCCAACAACAGGACGGAGGTGTGTGTGTGTGTGTGTGTTGCAGGGAAGTCCTCTGCAGCTCCCACCATGGAAGGTCCACCCAAAAATGTGGGACTGAAATAGTGCTCGGGCAGTGATCCCCACCGGTGACCTGGGCCATCCTTTGGGCTCTCTGGTGAGAACCCTCAGCCTCCCGTCCTCCGTCTCTACCCTGATTGGTTGAGCAGGGGGATATTGACAGGGAGGAGACTCAGGTCCTTGTTGTTCTCTTTTAAGATCAAGTAAATAAGTCAGAACCAGTTCTATCTTTGATTACTTTTGCTGCTTCTCTGCATTAATTGTCTCTGAGCAGTTGATGATTCCCTCTAACATTGCAGTTCTCCTCAAATACTTGCTGAATAATTACTGTCACTGTTGTTGGTCTGGAGCTCATCTGAGAGCACAGTATTCAGGTCATTCAATGTCTGAAATTCAAGATCCGATGGTTTGTTTGAAAATCAGGGCTCTTCGGTCCTATTCCCAACACTGCCTCTGACGGGCTGTGTGACCTAAGACAAGTCAATTCTTCTTTCTCAGCCTGAGCTTCTCCCTCTTTCAAGTAGGGATAATAATGATCCGCTCTTACCTACCTCAGGGTGGGTGAAGGATGCGGATCCATTTGGGAGTGTCACTAGAAGTAGTGCATAATATGAAGTTTCCCAGATTATGACATAATAGATTAGCTGAAATCGTCTATTTTATTTGTATTTTTTTATTTTGAAATGGTTAATAGTAGCAACGACTTAGCTCAGATTGAAGCATCTTATCTAATGGTTGAGATGTAAGTGTCTCCTCTTTGTGTGCGAGGAGACAATTTAACACACTCTGACAAAGAGGAGATGCTTTTGTTTTGCAAGAAAATATTTTTGCAAAGATCTTTCATCCCACTTGTTATGATTCTGAGAAACAAACTGGTTTAGTCTAAATGGGATTTTCGGACAGAAACGGTTTGAATGAAATTTTCCCACCATCTCGATTCCTGGGCGCTGGGGTGTTTTCATCTGTTAGAACAGGAGTCAGAACTGGTTGCTTCTCTTTCTGGCTCTGCCATCGCCTTGTTGTGTAGGCCTTGGGTAGGTCACTTCCCTTCTCCCATCTGTCCAATCGGAACAGGAACAGTTCTCGAACTATGGGCAGTTTAGAGCCCAAGTGAGATAAGGGGTATTAAAGCCCTCTGTGAAGGAGAAAGGGGAGTTTCACAGTGTTTAGCACCAAGGAATTCTAAAGTTTGCTAAAATGTCTAGTCTGTGGAAACAAGAAATGGTCGGGGCCAAACTTATTAACCACTGCCTTTTTAAAGCCCATTCAAAGATGTGAGTCCCTATCTTTTAGGTACCTGTGGTTCTTTGCCAGCAGCAGAGAAGAGGTTCCTGCCTCCGTTTTTGTGGCCTTAACAAACCAGGTGTTGTGCCCTAGTTCTCGTCTGAGACCCCTGAAAAAGAACATCTTCCCATCCATGAACAAGACAGGACCTATCTTTCAAAGGGGAACAAAAAGACCTCTGGGACTTACAGACTAGCTAGCCTGACTGCCATAGCTGGAGAGATCCTGCAATACATTCTTAAACACTCAGTTTGTCAGCAGCACCTACAGGATGATTTGGTTCTTCTGACTAGTGAGCGTGGAATTGTCAAGAACAAATCATTCCAAACCAATCCTCTTTCCTTCTTTGGCAGGGTTCTGGGCCTGGTAGAGGTGAGTAAACAATAGATGGGACCTAGCTTGGGCCACGTCCAGACTAGGAATTAAAATCGATTTTAGATACGCAACTTCAGCTACGGGAATAACGTAGCTGAAGTCGAATTTCTAAAATCGAGGTACCCACCAGTTTGGACGGCGCGGCATCGATGTCCGCGGCTCTCTGTGTCGATTCCGGAACTCCGTTCGGATTGATGGAGTTCCGGAATCGATGTAAGCGCGCTCGGGGATCGATACACCGCGTCCAGACTAGACGCGATATATCGATCCCCGAGCAATCGATTTTAACCCGCCGATGCCGCGGGTTAGTCTGGACGAGGGCTTGGTGTTACTAAGGCTTTCGACACAGTCCCATAGGACATTCTCAGAAGCAAACGAGGGAAATGTAGTCCAGCTGCAATCAGTGTAATGTGGGTGCAGAGCTGGTTGAAAGCCAAGACTCCAGGAGCCCTTCTCCATGTTTAGCTGCCCAACGGGGAGGGTGAACCTAGTGGGTCTGGCAGGGATCAGTCCGGTGTCAGGTACTATTCTATATTTTCATGAATGATTTGGAAAATGGAGTGGAGAGCATGCTCCTAAAGTTTACAACTGACACCAAGCACTTTGGAGCACAGGATTGAAATTCAAAACACCCTTAACAAATTGGAGACTTGGTCTTCTTGAGCCAAACTCCATGGTTAGGGCTCTCTCTCTACACTGGGCTGAAGTGAAACCCCAGAGCCAAGCACTCCTCCTGGGCAGTGAGCTCCGACCTTGAATGGTCAGATGCTGCTTAGCACTGTCAGAGCAGCTTTTGCTGGGGGATTCTCCCAGCACTTTCCAATAGCGGGAAGGTATGAAATCCCCATTTGACTGCTGGGGACAGAGCCCGAGAGTGGGGAGCAACTTGCCCAAAGTCCCCAGAAAAAGGAAAACAACCAGCAGAGGAACCAATAGGAAACCCAGCAATGGAACTCAGGAGTCCTGGGGGTGTGCTGTGGTGACCAGATGTCCCAATTTTATAGGGACAGTCCGAATTTTGGGGTCTTATCTAGGATCCTATTACCCCCCACGCCGTCCCGATTTTTCACACTTGCTGTCTGGTCACCCTAGGGTGTGCACATGTGTGGGTCCCAGCTGCTCCCTGCCCCCCTCATTGAAGCAGATGTGCAGGGTTACTGCCCTGGGAAGTGCAGGGCACCAGTGGATGTGGGGTTGGCTGGAGGTAGGGTCTGGCTTCAGGCAGGGCAAGGGCTGCGTGGCTGGCTGGCTTCAGGCAGGGGGGTGCATCAGGGGTTGGCTGGAGACAGGGCAGGGAGGATGCGGCTGGTGCAGGCAAAGCAGAAGGTGCAGGGCTGGCTGGAGACAGAGGCTGACTGCCGGCAGGGCAGGGCAGGGGGTGCAGGGCTGGCTGCAGGCAGGGCGTGGGGCAGGGCCGGTGCAAGGAAGTTTCATGCCCTAGGCGAAACTTCCACCTTGCACCCTCCCCCCCCCGCACCCCTGCCCTGAGGCGCCCCACCCGTGGCAGCTCCCCCCTCCACCCTGAGGCTCCCCTCTTGTGGCAACTCTCCTGCTCTGCCCTGCGGCACCCCCGTCGCCCGAGCTCACCCCTGCTCCGAGCACGAGCACCCCGAGCACGCCGTGGCCGCTTCACTTCTCCCACCTCCAAGGCTTGCGGCGCCTAAGCCTGCCAGGCAGTCAGGCACCCTCCTCTGAGCCACAGCAGCCCTGACAGTTGACAATAGAGGCACCTTAACCCCTGAGTTCCTTCAATGTGTCCCCCTCGGGGGTCCAGCTCCGATCACCAGATACTCGGGGTATGTCTATACCACCTGCCGAATCGGTGGGCAGCGATCGATCCAGCGGTTGATATATCGCGTCTAGTGTAGATGCAATACATTGAGTGCTCTCCCCTCGCCTGCTGTACTCCAGCTCGGTGAGAGGCGCAGGCAGAGTCTACGGGGAGCTGCAGCAGTCAACTCACCGAGACTGTGACATTATAATTGTTAGGCCTGAATAAAGATATAGCAGACAAAACCAGGTATGCCAACCTGACCAAAGTCAGGCTAACAGAGGTTTGTGGGTAATCCCTGAGTGGAAAACACTGAGAGGCAGCAGCATGTCTCACAAGCGCTGGGAAAAAGTGAGATAAGAGAGAAGCTGCATTCCTGGCATAGTACCAGATGTGCTGTGTTCGGGCAGCTCCTTCGAAGAACTGATAAGAGTCCTAGTTTCCCAGCCTCCTTGTTTTCGCTCCCTGGTTTTGTTCTTTGTTTGTTTTTAACTCCCCTACATTTCTAACTTTAGGCATGCATGTATACTAAAGGTGTCTAGTTTCTAGTTGTTAGAAGAAGGGGGTGGGTTGCTCCAGTGAATAATTTATGACGCGACGGAACTGTCTACATAGGCTTATACTAAGATGTAAAGAGCAGGCTGGTTCTCTCTGGAGACGAGCTGCTCTCTATTGATGCGTGCACTTGTCAATAAAGAGCTTTTGATCGGACCTTGCTGGTGTTGCCTGTCTCTCTCGCGGTCAGACAACGAACTTTGCCGTCTGGGTTAGAGTCCCTGACATAAGTATAATCTAATATCTCATTGAAAGGTGACAGGGCCAGAAAGAGTTAATTAACTCACCTCACCGACTGACCTGACCCGTGGGTGAACCTTAAAAACTGGTTAACAAGATATGTAAATGAACAGAGCTTTGAAATGCAAGTCTGCAGTGTTAGAGGTAGAAGGGGAGGTGTTTGCTCAGGTCTTGTGATGTCAGCAAACAAGTCTTGTCTATTGCTCTAGTTTTAATTCAAAGAGCAAAAAAAGAATATTAACATTTATGATGATACTTGAGTGAAATAGTATTATTGTCTGTGTCTCTTTGAAGGTTGTGGTAATCTGTATCTGAACTGTTTGATGGATGTACTAATTGCCAGGATGTTTGGAAGAAGAGTTAAGCCTATTGTTTTCTCAGGCTGAAAGGCTGCTGGAAATGTTTAAGAACCTGGGACACGATCCTTCTTCATCTCAGATCTGCTTTGGGTTTCAAGAGGGGGAAACCTTAAGCCACAAGGATTGAGATCCCCAGTCATTGACTGGAGCCACCCTGAATATGGACAGTGGATTATAACCTATGGACTATTTCTAAAAGGACTTTTGGCAACTACAAGCTCATCTCTACTTTGTATCTGAACCTCAAAAATTGAATTCAAGTCTATATGTCTATTAATCTTTTAACCAACACTCACTCTCTCTCTTTTCTTTTCTAATAAATTTTAGCTTAGTTAATAAGAATTGGCTATAGCATGTATTTTAGGTAAAATCTAAGTTATAATTGAACCTGGTTATGTGGCTGATCCTTTGGGATCGGAAGAATCTTTTCTTTTATATGATGAAGTAAGATTTTCAGGAATCATCATCATATCTAACAGGTGTGTCTGGACGGAGGCCTGAGGCTGGGTACTTTAAGGGAACTGCGTGGTTTAAACTTCTAAGTAACCAGTGAGGTACTACAGAAGCTGTTTTGTGCTGGCTTGGTAAATCTAAGTATTGAAATAACCAGCAGCGTTTGGGATTTGTCTGCCCTGTTTTGTTTGCAATTCACTCTGATTGAGTGAGCTGAGCTGGCTCCCACGGGCAGCACCGTCACACCTACAGCCAGGCTGCAGAGGTCCGGGGGATCTTAGGGGCCTTGGGGTGCACAGATACCTATGTCCAGGCCATAGCGGTCCCTGGGGGGCTTAGAGAGTTTGGGGGGGACACAGATACCAATCTCCATGCTCTATGGTCCGATGGGGGCTTAGAGGGTTCGTGGGGGGCACATATTCCTACATCCAGGCTGTAGGGTTACCAGGGGGGCTTAGGGGGTTAGTGGGGGGCAAAGATACCTACGTCCAGGCTGGAGGCATCCTGGGAGTCTTAGGGGATTTGTGGGGGCCAAAGACACCTATGATGTCCAGGCTGTAGGGGTACCAGTGGGTTTTAGGGGTTCGAGTGGGCACAGATACGTATGTCCAGGCTGTATCGTTCCCAGGGGGAGTTAGAGGTTTCGTGAGGGGCACAGATATCTACGTCCAGATTGTAGATGTCCCGGGAGGGGGGGGGTTAGGGGGGTTGTGGGAGTGCAAATACCTATGTCCAGGCTGTAGGGGTTCCTGGGGGCTTAGAGGGTTTCTGAGGGGCACATATACCTACGTGCACACTGGAGTGTTGCAAGGGGCTTATGGAGTCTATATGGGTAACAGATACCAATGTTCTGGCTGTATAGGTCCCTCGGGGGCTTAGGGGGTTTGTGGGGGGCACAGATACCTAAGTTCAGGCTGGAGGGATCTCTGAGTGTCTTAGGTGTTTGGTGGGAGGCACAGATACCTACGTCCAGGCTGCAGGGGTCTCGGAGGGGCTTAGGGTCTGTCACGGAGTGTGGGGGAGTCCGGTCCTGCACCCCTCTTCCTGGGACTCACAGTGACTCTCAGCCAGTCAGTAAAACAGAAGGTTTATTGGACAACAGGAGCGAAGGATACAGCAGAGCTTGGAGGCACAAGCAGGACCCCACAATCAAGTCCTTCTAGGGGTTCAGGAAACTTAGTTCCCAGTTTGGGAATCCCTGAATTCCAACCACCCAGACCAAAACCGAAACTGAACTAACCCAACTCCCTCCAGCCGGCCATTTGCTGTGTCCAGCTTCCCGGGCAAAGGTGCTGACCCCTCCCCCCGCCTAGCTCAGGTTACAAGCTGAGCACGTGTCCGGTCCTAAAGTCACCCCCCTGCTCTCCCATCCCCCACACAGACAGTCCCTACTCCATCACAGTAATGCACAGAGCATTTCCCGCATGGAGCAACAGTGACACCATGTGGCCACGCACGGTAACGCACAGAACATTTCCCATATGGAGCAACTGTGACACCGTGTGGCCAGGCAGGGTAATGCACAGAGCATTTCCCACATGGAGCAACATTGACGCCTTGTGACCACACCAGCTAATGGACAGAGCATTTCCTGCATGGAGCAACAGTGACACCATGTGGCCATGCAGGGAAATGCCCAGAGCATTTCCTGGATGGAGCAACAGTGATTCCATGTGGCCACGCAGGGTAATGCACAGAGCATTTCTCTCATAGAGGAACAGTGACAACATGTGGCCATGCAGAGTAATGCACAGAGCATCACGTCAATGTAGAGGTTGTAGAGATCCCTGGGGGCTTAGGGGTCGTGGGGGGCACAGATAGCTACGTCCAGGCTGGAGACATTCTGGTGGGCATTAGGGGCTTCATGAGGGGCACAAATATCTACGTCAGGGCTGGAGAGGTCCCTGGATGGCTTAGGGGGTTGTGGTGAGCATAGGTACATATGTCCAGGCTGCAGGGGTCCCAGAGGGACTTAGGGGGTGTCACGTAATGTGGTGGAATCTGGCCCTGCACCCCTCTTCCTGGGACACACCGTGACTCAGCCAGCCAGTAAAACAGAAGGTTTTTTTGGCCAACAGGAACGAAGGATACAGCAGGGCTTTTGGGCACAACCAGGACCCCTCAATCGAGTCCTTCTGGGGGTTCAGGAAGCTTAGTTCCCAGTTTGGGATTCCCTGAATTCCAACAACCCAGCTCCAAACCAAAACTGAACTAACTCCCTCCAGCCAGCCCCTTCCTTTATTCAGCTTCCTGGGCAAAGGTGCTGACCCCCTCCCAGCTGCCTAGCTTAAGTTACAGGCTTAGGTCCTGTCCCTCACCTAAAGTCACCCGCTGCTCTCCCATCCCCCACACAGACAGTCCCCACTCCATCACAGTAATGCCCAGAGCATTTCGCGCATGGAGCAACAGTAACACTGTGTGGCCATGCAGGGTAATGCCCAGAGCATTTCCCCGTGGAGCAACAGTGACACCATGTGGCCACACAGGGTAATGCACAGAGCATTTCCTGCATGGAGCAAGAGTAACACCGTGTGGCCACACAGGGTAATGCACAGAGCATTTCCCGCATGAAGCAACATTGACACCTTGTGACCACACCAGGTAATGGACAGAGCATTTCCTGCATGGAGCAACAGTGACACCATGTGGCCATGCAGGGAAATGCACAGAGCATTTCCTGGATGGAGCAACAGTGATTCCATGTGGCCACGCAGAGTAATGCACAGAGCATTTCTCTCATAGAGGAACAGTGACAACATGTGGCCATGCAGGGTAATGCACAGAGCATCACGCCTATGTAGAGGTTGTAGAGATCCCTGGGGGACTTAGGGGTCATGGGGGGCACAGATAGCTACGTCCAGGCTGGAGACATTCTGGTGGGCATTAGGGGCTTCATGAGGGGCACAAATATCTACGTCAGGGCTGGAGAGGTCCCTGGATGGCTTAGGGGGTTGTGGTGAGCATAGATACATACGTCCATGCTGTAGTGGTCCCTGGGGGTTTAAGGAGTTGGTAAGGGTCACAGAAATCTACGTATGGTCTGGAGGGGTCCCTGGGGGACTTAAGGGTTTGTGGTTGCGCAGATACCTACGTACCGGTTGGAGGGGGCCCTGGGGAGCTTAGGGGGTTTGTGTGGCGTACACATAGCTATAACCAGGCTTGTGGGGGCCCTATGGGTCTTAGAAGGCTGGTGGGGGGCAGAGATACCTATGTAGGGACTGGAGAAGTCCTGGGGAGGGCTTTGGGGGTTCCTGGAAGTCACAAATATTTACGTCCAGGCTGGAGGAGTTCTGGGGGTATTAGGGAGTTGTGCGGGGGCACAGATACCTATATCGAGGCTGTAGGGGTCCTGGGGTTGCTTTGGGGAATTTTGGGGTACAGATACCTACTTCCATGCTGTAGGGGTCGCTGGGAGGATCAGTGGGTTCGTGAGGGTGCACAGATATCTACGTCCGGTCTATAGGGATCCTGGGGGGGGTTTAGGGGTTTGTAAGGGGCACAGATACATTCATCCAGGCAAGAGGGGTCCTAGGGACCTTAGGGGGTTCATGCTGGGCACAGATACCTGCGTCTAGGCTGGAGGGGTTTTGGGGGTCTTAGGAGGGTTGTGTGGGCACAGTTACCTATGTCGATGCTGGAGGGGTCCTGTCATGTCTTAGCGGATTCGTGGGGTCAGAGATACCTACATCTAGGCTGGAGGGGTTCCGGGGGGATTAGGTGTGTTTGGGGGGGGGAACAGATACCTACATCCTGATGGTAGGTGGCCCTGGGTAGCTTAGGCGGTTTTTGTCGGTCACAGATACAAACATCCATGCTGTAGGGGTCCCGAGGGACTTTGTGGGGCTCTAGGGGTCACAGATACCTACCTACAGTCTGGAAGGTTCCTGTGGGTATTAAGGGGTGTGTGGGGCATACAGATGCCTACATCTGGGCTTGTGGGTTCCCTGGGGGGCTTAGAGGTTTGTGGAGAGCACAGATACCATTATCCAGGCTAGATGGGTTCTGGTGGGATTAGGGGGTTGTGGGGGGCACAGATACCTATGTAAGCAGAAGCAGGATGAACTCTACCCTCACATCTGGTGGTGAATTATGGCAAGTGTGGAAAAGGATTTCAGGGTCTGATCATGTTTGCATAGACACACTCACCGTGCGTGACACGGCCACGGCAGCCTGGGATGGTTACTTTGGCAGCTATGGTATCCCCAGTTTATTTGTTGTTGGGGTGTGAGATGTGGAGTGTTGTCACCCTGATTGTGTGGATGAGGAACTGTGAAACAGCTTTGAGACAGGGATTCTCACCATCAGTTGAGTGGCACTCACTAGACAAGGGAGTGGGCTCGTTGGGTGAGCTAGAGTCACCAATTGCACTTTATTTCTTTTAACAGTTGAATAGCAGTGTTGATTTTTTATTCTCTTAAAAGTTGAGTTTCTAGGTTCTTGAGCTGAAATCAGTGAAAAGATGTATTAGCTTGTGGGGAACTCTGAAACTGTATTGCAGAACACAGTAGTTGACAGACAAGAGCAGTTTGAGGGAGTGTCCCACGGAGTGAGGTGAGTCTAGCAGTTTTGGGGGATAGCTGGAGCAGAACACAGGTCGGCTGGCAGAGCAGCTGGTGGACCGAGCTGAGCAGTTTGTGGGGAAGGCAAAAGCAGAATCCCATGGAGAGGCAGAGCAGTCAGCAGTGGACCACATAATGTGCCCCTTTCTACTCAGGCTGGCAGGGGAAAAAGCCCTGCAGATAGACTCTTGAAGTCTGGGGTTGCGCAACTGTGGGTGATTTTGGGGTTGCTGGACTCTTGAAACGTTGGAGATATTGGACTTTGGATCCTTGGGGTGATTTGGGGATTGCTGGACTCATGAGCCCAGGGAAAAGGACACGGCCTAGTTGAGGTGTTTTCCCAATTTAATGCTATGTTGTTTATCTCACGTTATTAAACATTTTCTGCTACACCCAGACTCTGTGCTTGCGAGAGGGGAAGTATTGCCTCTTTGAGGCACCTAGGAGTGCGTATGTAAAATTTTCCCATGTCACTGGGTGGGGGCTCGAGCTGGTTTGCATTACATTGTAGGCAAGGGACCCCTATGTATTGAACCCAGTCCTTGCTGCTATCAGTTCGGCCTGGCAGAAGGGTTCCACCTACGTCCAGGCTCAAGGGGTCCCTGGGGGGCTTAGGGAGTTCGTGGGGGGCACAGATATCTAGGTCCAGGCTGTAGGGGGTCGGGGGGGGGCTCAGGAGTTTGGTGGGGGGCACAGATACCTACGTCCAGGCTGCAGGGGTCCCAGAGGGACTTAGGGGGTGTCACGTAGTGTGGTGGAATCTGGCCCTGCACCCCTCTTCCTGGGACACACAGTGACTCAGCCAGCCAGTAAAACAGAAGGTTTTTTTGGCCAACAGGAACGAAGGATACAGCAGGGCTTTTGGACACAACCAGGACCCCTCAATCGAGTCCTTCTGGGGGTTCAGGAAGCTTAGTTCCCAGTTTGGGATTCCCTGAATTCCAACAACCCAGCTCCAAACCAAAACTGAACTAACTCCCTCCAACCAGCCCCTTCCTTTATTCAGCTTCCTGGGCAAAGGTGCTGACCCCCTCCCAGCTGCCTAGCTTAAGTTACAGGCTTAGGTCCTGTCCCTCACCTAAAGTCACCCGCTGCTCTCCCATCCCCCACACAGACAGTCCCCACTCCATCACAGTAATGCCCAGAGCATTTCGCGCATGGAGCAACAGTAACACTGTGTGGCCATGCAGGGTAATGCCCAGAGCATTTCCCCCGTGGAGCAACAGTGACACCATGTGGCCACACAGGGTAATGCACAGAGCATTTCCTGCATGGAGCAAGAGTGACACCGTGTGACCACACAGGGTAATGCCCAGAGCATTTCCCGCATGGAGCAAGAGTGACACCGTGTGGCCACGCAGGGTAATACACAGAGCATTTCCTGCATGGAGCAACAGTGACACCATGTGGTCACGCAGGGTAATGCACAGAGCATTTCCCGCATGCAGCAACATTGACACCTTGTGACCACACCAGGTAATGCACAGAGCATTTCTCTCATAGAGGAATAGTGTCAACATGTGGCCATGCAGGGTAATGCACAGAGCATCACGCCTATGTAGAGGCTGTAGAGATGCCTGGGGGACTTAGGGGTCGTGGGGGGCACAGATAGCTACGTCCAGGCTGGAGACATTCTGGTGGGCATTAGGGGCTTCATGAGGGGCACAAATATCTACGTCAGGGCTGGAGAGGTCCCTGGATGGCTTAGGGGGTTGTTGTGAGCATAGATACATACGTCCATGTTGTAGTGGTCCCTGGGGGTTTAAGGAGTTGGTAAGGGTCACAGAAACCTACGTATGGTCTGGAGGGGTCCCTGGGGGACTTAAGGGTTTGTGGTTGCGCAGATACCTACGTACCGGTTGGAGGGGGCCCTGGGGAGCTTAGGGGGTTTGTGTGGCGTACACATAGCTATAACCAGGCTTGTGGGGGCCCTATGGGTCTTAGAAGGCTGGTGGGGGGCAGAGATACCTATGTAGGGACTGGAGAAGTCCTGGGGAGGGCTTTGGGGGTTCCTGGAAGTCACAAATATCTACGTCCAGGCTGGAGGAGTTCTGGGGGTATTAGGGAGTTGTGCGGGGGCACAGATACCTATATCGAGGCTGTAGGGGTCCTGGGGTTGCTTTGCGGAATTTTGGGGTACAGGTACCTACTTCCATGCTGTAGGGGTCGCTGGGAGGATCAGTGGGTTCGTGAGGGTGCACAGATATCTACGTCCGGTCTATAGGGATCCTGGGGGGGGCTTAGGGGTTTGTAAGGGGCACAGATACATTCATCCAGGCAAGAGGGGTCCTAGGGACCTTAGGGGGTTCATGCTGGGCACAGATACCTGCGTCTAGGCTGGAGGGGTTTTGGGGTCTTAGGAGGGTTGTGTGGGCACAGATACCTATGTCGATGCTGGAGGGGTCCTGTCATGTCTTAGCGGATTCGTGGGGTCAGAGATACCTACATCTAGGCTGGAGGGGTTCCGGGGGGATTAGGTGTGTTTGGGGGGGGAACAGATACCTACATCCTGATGGTAGGTGGCCCTGGGTAGCTTAGGCGGTTTTTGTCGGTCACAGATACAAACATCCATGCTGAAAGGGTCCCGAGGGACTTTGTGGGGCTCTAGGGGTCACAGATACCTACCTACAGTCTGGAAGGTTCCTGTGGGTATTAAGGGGTGTGTGGGGCATACAGATGCCTACATCTGGGCTTGTGGGTTTCCTGGGGGGCTTAGAGGTTTGTGGAGAGCACAGATACCATTATCCAGGCTAGATGGGTTCTGGTGGGATTAGGGGGTTGTGGGGGGCACAGATACCTATGTAAACAGAAGCAGGATGAACTCTACCCTCCCATCTGGTGGTGAATTATGGCAAGTGTGGAAAAGGATTTCAGGGTCTGATCATGTTTGCATAGACACACTCACCGTGCGTGACACGGCCACGGCAGCCTGGGATGGTTACTTTGGCAGCTATGGTATCCCCAGTTTATTTGTTGTTGGGGTGTGAGATGTGGAGTGTTGACACCCTGATTGTGTGGATGAGGAACTGTGAAACAGCTTTGAGACAGGGATTCTCACCATCAGTTGAGTGGCACTCACTAGACAAGGGAGTGGGCTCCTTGGATGAGCCAGAAACACCAATTACATCGTCTTTTCTTTTAACAGTTGAATAGTAGAGCTGGTTGTTGATTTTCTTAATAACTGAAGATCCAGGTTCCTGACCTGAAGTCATTGAAGTGCTGTGTTAAATAGTGGGGGAGTTTGAAACTATATTGCAGAGCAGCTGATGGAGAAGAGCAGTTTGTGGAACACTTGGAATGACTCACGGAGTGAAGTAAGCTAAGCAGTTTTTGGAGACAGCTGGAGCAGATCACAGTTTGGCTGGTGGAGCAGAGCAGCTGGTGGACTGAGCTGAGCAGTTTGTGGGAAAAGTAGAAGCAGAATCCCACGGAGAGGCAGGGCAGACAGCAGTGGACCACGTAAGGTGCCCCTTTCTACCCAGGCTGGCAGGGGGGAATACCCGGCAGATAGACTCTTGAACTCTGGGGCTGCGGGAATGTGGGTGATTATGGGGTTGCTGGAGTCTTGAAATATTTGAGGTATTGTACTTTGGAGTCTTGGGGTGATTTCGGGATTGCTAGATTCTAGAGCCCAGGGAAAAGGACACGGCCTAGTTGAGGTGTTTTCCAAATTTAATGCTATGTTGTTTATCTCACGTTATTAAACATTTTCTGCTATACCCAGATTCTATGATTGCGAGAGGGGAAGTATTGCCTCTTTGAGGCACCTAGGGGTGTGTATGTAAAATTTTCCCATGTCATTGGGTGAGGGCTCGATCTGGTTTGCATTACGTAATAGGGAAGGGACCCCTATGTATTGAACCCAGTCCTTGCTGCTATCAATTCAGCCTGGCAGACGGGTTCCACCTATGTTCAGGCTGAAGGGGTCCCTGGGGATTTGAGGAGGTTCCTGGGGGGCACAGAGATCTAGGCCCAGGCTGTAGGGGTACCTGGGGGGCTCACGGATTTGGTGGGGGGCACAGATACTTACGTCCCAGCTGCAGGGGTCCCAGAGGGGCTTAGGGGGTGTCATGGAGTGTAGTGGAATCTGGCCCTGCACCCCTCTTCCAGGGACACACAGTGACTCAGCCAGCCAGTAAAACAGAGGGTTGTTTTGGCCAACAGGAACGAAGGATAGAGCAGGGCTTTGGGGCACAACCAGGACCCGTCAGTCGCGTACTTCTGGGGGTTCAGGAAGCTTAGTTCCCAGTTTGGGATTCTCTGAATTCCAACTATCCAGCTCCAAAAAAAAACTGAACTAACTCCCTCCAGCCGACCCCTTCCTGTGTCCAGCTTCCCGGGCAAAGGTGCTCACTCTCTCAGCCCTGCCTAGCTCGAGTTACAGGCTTAGGTCCTGTCCCTCACCTAAAGTCACCCCCTGCTCTCCCATCCCCCACACAGACAGTCCCCACTCCATCACAGTAATGCCCAGAGCATTTCGCGCATGGAGCAACAGTGTCACCGTGTGGCCACGCAGGGTAATGCACAGAGCATTTCCTGGATGGAGCAACAGTGAAACCATGTGGTCACGCAGGGTAATGCACAGAGCATTTCCCCGCATGGAGCAACAGTGACACCGTGTGGCCACACAGAGTAATACACAGAGCATTTCCCCGCATAGAGCAACAGTGACACCATGTGGTCACGCAGGGTAATGCACAGAGCATTTTCTGCATGGAGCAACAGTGGCACCGTGTGGCCACGCACGGTTATACACAGATCATTTCCTGCATGAAGCAACAGTGACACCATGTGGTCATACAGGGTAATACACAGAACATTTCCCCGCATGGAGCAACAGTGACACCGTGTGGCCACACAGGGTAATGCACAGAGCATTTCCTGCATGGAGCAACAGTGGCACCGTGTGGCGATGCAGGGTAATGCACAGAGCATTTCCTGCATGGAGCAACAGTGACACCGTGTGGTGACGCAGGGTAATACACAGAGCGTTTCCTGCATGGAGCAACAGTGACACCATGTGGTCACGCAGGGTAATGCACAGAGCATTTCCTGCATGGAGCAACAGTGACACCATGTAGCCATACAGGGTAATGCAGAGAGCATCGCACCTACGTGGAGGCTGTAGAGATCCCTCGAGGGCTTACGGGGGTTCGTAGGGTCACAGATATCTACATCCAGTATGGGCGGGACCCTGGGAGAGTTAGGGGGGTTGTGAGGGGCATAGGTACTTGCGTCCAGGCTGTAGAGGTCCTGGTGGGGATTAAAGGCTTCCTGGAGGACAGCAATATCTACGTCCAGGCTGAAGGGGTCCCTGGACGCTTAGGTGGTTGTGGTGAGCACAGTGATCCCTGGGGGTATAGGGACTTGGTGAGGGGCACAGGTACCTATGTATGTCCTGGAGGGGTCCCTGGGGGGGGGGCTTAGTGGTACTGTAGGAGACACAGATACCTACGTCCAGGCTATAGGCATTCTGGGGGGGCTTAGGGCTTTGGGGGGGCACAGATACCTACATCCAGGCTGGAGGGGTCCCGGGGGGCTTAGGTGGTTTGTGGGGAGGGCACAGATATGTACATCCAGGCTGGAGAGGTTCCGGAGAGGATTAGGGGTTTTTGCGGATGGCAGAGATACCTATCTCCATACTCTAGGGGTCCCGGGGGGCTTAGGGTTTTTTGGGAGGCACAGATATCTATGTCCAGGTTGGAGTGGTTCCTTGGGGGTTTAGGGAGTTCCTGGGGGGCACAGATACCTAGGTCCATGCTGTAGGGTTCCCTGGGTGGATTAGGGGTTTTCTGGGTGGCAGAGATACCTACGTCTAGGCTGTAGGGGTCCCTGGGAGGCTTAGGGGGTTTGTGGGGGGCAGAGATACCTACTTCCAGGCAATAGGTCTTCCAGGGGGAATTAGTGTGTTGGGGGGGCACAGATACCTAGGTTCAGGCTGGAGGGTTCCCGGGGGGGGGGCTTTCGCCGTTTGTGTTGGGCACAGATATCTGCATCCAGGCTGGAGTGGTCCCTGGGGGGGCTAAAGCGGTTTCTGGTGGGCACAGATAACTACCTCCAGGCTGGAGGGGTTTCTCGGCACTTAGGGGTTGTGGGGGCACAGATACTTCCATCCAGGCTGGAGGGTACCTGGGGGGCTTAGCGGGTTCATGTGGGGCACAGATACCTAAGTCCAGACTGGATGGGTCCAGGGGGGGCTTATGGGGTTCAGGGAGCACAGATGCTTATCTCTAGGCTATAGGGGTCCCTGGTGGGCTTAGGGGGTTTTGGGGGGCCCCAGATACCTAAGTCCATGCTGTAGGCGTCCCTACAGGTGCTTATGGGTTCGTGGGGTGCACAGATACTTATGTCCAGTCTGGAGGGGACAGGGGGGGTTGGGGTTTCATGAGGGGCACAGATACAAACCTCCAGGCTGTAGGAGTCCCAGGGAGGCTGTGGGGGTGCAGATACCTACATCTAGTCTGGATGGGTCCTGGGGGTTATGGGGGGTTTGTGGGGGGCACAGATACCTAGGTACAGGCTGTCGGTGTCCCGAGGAGATTAGGCGGTTCACTGGGGGCTCAGATACATCCAGGCTGGATGTGTCCCGAGGAGCTTAGGGGGTTTGTGGGGTGCTCAGACACCTGTGTCCAGGCTGTAGGGATCCCTGGGAGGTTAGAGGTTCGTGGGTGTCACAGATAGGGACTTCCAGGCTGAAGGGGTCGCTGGGACGTTTAGGGGGTTTGTGGGAGTACAGATACCTACGTCCAGGCTAAAGGGGTAATGGGGGTGCTTAGGGAATCGGGGTGGACACAGATACCTACGTCCAGGGTCTAGGGGTCCCGAGGGGATTGGGGGTTGAGGGGGGAACAGATGCCTACGTCCTAGCTGAAGGGGTCCTGGGTGGTTTAGGAGGTTCGTTGGAGTCACAGATCCCTAAGTCCAGGCTGTAGGGGTTCCTGGGGTATTCGGGGATTTCTGGGGGTCACAGATACCTACGTTCAGACTGGAAGGGTTCCAGAGGGCTTAGGAGATTTATAGGGGGACAGATACCAACATCCTGGCTGTAGGGGTTCCCGTGGGGATTAGGTGGTTTATGGGGGGCACAGATTACTCATAGACTCTAGGACTGGAAGGGACCTCGAGAGGTCATCGAGTCCAGTCCCCTGCCCTCATGGCAGGACCAAATACTGTCTAGACCATCCCTAATAGACATTTATCTAACCTACTCTTAAATATCTCCAGAGATGGAGATTCCACAACTTCCCTAGGCAATCTATTCCAGTGTTTAACTACCCTGACAGTTAGGAACTTTTTCCTAATGTCCAACCTAAATCTCCCTTGCTGCAGTTTAAGCCCATTGCTTCTTGTTCTATCATTGGAGGCTAAGGTGAACAAGTTTTCTCCCTCCTCCTGATGACACCTTTTTAGATACCTGAAAACTGCTATCATGTCCCCTCTCAGTCTTCTCTTTTCCAAACTAAACAAACCCAATTCCTTCAGCCTTCCTTCATAGGTCATGTTCTCAAGACCTTTAATCATTCTTGTTGCTCTTCTCTGGACCCTCTCCAATTTCTCCACATCTTTCTTGAAATGTGGTGCCCAGAACTGGACACAATACTCCAGTTGAGGCCTAACCAGCGCAGAGTAAAGCGGAAGAATGACTTCTCGTGTCTTGTTTACAACACACCTGTTAATGCATCCCAGAATCACGTTTGCTTTTTTTGCAACAGTATCACACTGTTGACTCATATTAAGCTTGTGGTCTACTACGACCCCTAGATCTCCTTCTGCCATACTCCTTCCTAGACAGTCTCTTCCCATTCTGTATGTGTGAAACTGATTGTTCCTTCCTAAGTGGAGCACTTTGCATTTATCTTTATTGAACTTCATCCTGTTTACCTCAGACCATTTCTCCAATTTGTCCAGATCATTTTGAATTTTGACCCTGTCCTCCAAAGCAGTTGCAATCCCTCCCAGTTTGGTATCATCCGCAAACTTAATAAGCGTACTTTCTATGCCAACATCTAAATCGTTGATGAAGATATTGAACAGATCCGGTCCCAAAACAGACCCCTGCGGAACCCCACTTGTTATACCTTTCCAGCAGGATTGGGAGCCATTAACAGCTACTCTCTGAGTACGGTTATCCAGCCAGTTATGCACCCACCTTATAGTAGCCCCATCTAAATTGTACTTTCCTAGTTTATCTATAAGAATATCATGCGAGACCGTATCAAATGCCTTACTAAAGTCTAGGTATATCACATCCACCGCTTCTCCCTTATCCACAAGGCTCGTTATCCTATCAAAGAACGCTATCAGATTAGTTTGACACGATTTGTTCTTTACAAATCCATGCTGGCTATTCCCTATCACCTTACCACCTTCCAAGTGTTTGCAGATAATTTCTTTGATTACCTGCTCCATTATCTTCCCTGGCACAGAAGTTAAACTAACTGGTCTGTAGTTTCCTGGGTTGTTTTTATTTCCCTTTTTATAGATGGGCACTATATTTGCCTCCTTCCAGTCTTCTGGAATCTCCCCCGTCTCCCATGATTTCCCAAAGATAATAGCTAGAGGCTCAGATACCTCTTCTATTAACTCCTTGAGTATTCTAGGATACATTTCATCAGGCCCTGGTGACTTGCAGGCATCTAACTTTTCTAAGTGATTTTTTACTTGCTCTTTCCTTATTTTCTCTTCTAAACCTACCCTCTTCCCGTAAGCATTCACTATACTAGACATTCCTTCAGACTTCTCAGTGAAGACTGAAACAAAGAAGTCATTAAGCATCTCTGCCATTTCCAAGTCTCCCGTTACTGTTTCCCCCTCCTCACTGAGCAGTGGGCCTACCCTGTCCTTAGTCTTCCTCTTGCTTCTAATGTATGACAGATACCAATGTCCTGGCTGTAGATGTTCCTCCACGGTGGCCTCAGGGCTGGAAGAGCTCCCACTCCCTTCTATTACCTGGGGGCTGCAGCAGGGGCACAGAGCTTCTCTGGTCTCACTCCTTTACCCCTGCCCCGCTGTGGCCCTGACACCAGAGAAGCTCTGTGCCCGTGCTGCAGCCTCTGCGCCATATCAGGGAGTGGGAGCTCCTCCAGCCCTGGGGCCACCGTGAGGGAGACTTTTCCAGGGGGACCCAATTTGGCCAGGGGCCCCCGGGACCCCGACAGCCTGGATGTAGGGTTATGTGCGACCACAGCCCCACTATGTACCCCAGGAACATCTACAGCCAGGACATTGGTATCTGTGCCCCCCGAACCCACAAAGCCCCCCAGGGAACTTTACAGCCAGTATGTTGGTATCTGTGCCCCCCATAAATCTCCTAAGCGCTCCAGGACCCCTCCAGTCTGCACGTAGGTATCTGTGACACCCAGAAATCCCTGAATGCCCCAGGAACCGCTACAGCCTGGACTTAGGTATCTGTGACTCCATCGAACCTCCTAAACCACCCAAGACACCTCCAGCTATGACGTAGGTATCTGTTCCCCCCTCAACCCCCAATCCCCTCGGGACCCCTAGACCCTGGACGTAGGTATCTGTGTCAGCCCCGATCCCTTAAGCACTCCCATTACCCCTTCAGCCTGGACGTAACTACCTGTGACCCCCACGAACCCCCTAAGCCCCCAGGGATCCCTACAGCCTGGACACAGGTGTCTGAGCACCGCACGAACCCCCTAAGCTCCTCGGGACACATCCAGCCTGGATGTATCTGAGCCCCCAGTGAACCGCCTCATCTCCTCGGGACACCGACAGCCTGTACCTAGGTATCTGTGCCCCCCACAAACCCTCTATACCCCCAGGACCCCTCCAGCCCAGATGTAGATATCTGTACCCCCACAGCCCCCTGGGACTCCTACAGCCTGGAGGTTCGTATCTGTGCCCCCCATGAAACCCCAACCCCCCCTGCCCCCTCCAGCCTGGACATAAGTATCTGTGCACCCCATGAACCCATAAGCACCTGTAGGGACGCCTACAGCATGGACTTAGGTATCTGGGGCCCCCCAAAACCCTCTAAGCCCACCAGGGACCACTACAGCCTAGAGATAAGTATCTGTGCCCCCTGAACCCCATAAGCCCCCCCTGGATCCCTCCAGCCTGGATTTAGGTATCTGTGCCCCCTACGAACCCGCTAAGCTCCCCAGGGACCCTCCAGCCTGGACGGAGGTATCTGTGCCCCCCCACAATCCCTAAGTGCCGAGACACCCCTCCAGCCTGGAGGTAGGTATCTTTGCCGAACACAAACTGCCTAAGCCCCCCCCCATCGGGAACCCTCCAGCCTGGATCTAGGTATCTGTGCCCCCCCAACACACTAATTCCCCCTGGAAGCCCTATTGCCTGGACTTAGGTATCGCTGCCCCCCACAAACCCCCTAAGCCTCCTAGGGACCCCTACAGCCTGTATGTATCTGTACCCCTCAGAAAACCCCTAATCCAACCGGGGACCCCTACAGCATGGACCTAGGTATCTGTGCCCCCCAGGAACCCCCTAAACCCCCCAGGAACCACTCCAACCTGGACATAGTTATCTGTGCCTCCCAAAAAAGCCCTAAGCCCCCCAGGGAACCCTAGATCCTGGAGATAGGTATCTCTGCTGTCCACAAAAATTCCTTATACTCCCTGGAACCTCTCCAGCCTGGACGTACATAGCTGTGCCCCCCACAACCCCCCTAAGCCCCCCGGGACCCCTCCAGCCTGGATGTAGGTATCTGTGCCCCCCCAAAACCCTAAGCCTCCCCAGAATGCCTATAGCCTGGACGTAGGTATCTGTGTCCCCTACAATACCACTAAGCCCCCCCAGGGACCCCTCCAGAACAAACATAGGTATCTGTGCCCCTCACCAAGTTCCTAAACCCCCAGGGATCACTGTGCTCACCACAACCTCTAAGCCGTCCAGGGACCTCTCCAGCCCGGACGTAGATATTGGTGTCCTCCAGGAAGCCCTTAATCCCCACCAGGACCTCTACACCCTGGATGCAAGTACCTATGCCCCCCACAACACCCCTAACTCCCCCAGAGTCCCGACCATCCTGGACGTAGGTATCTGTGACCCTACGAACCCCCTTAAGCCCCCCAGAATGCCTCCAGCCTGGACGTAGCTATCTGTACCTCCCATGACCCCTAAGCCCCCAGGGATCTCTACAGCCTCTACATAGGTGTGATGCTCTGTGCATTACCCTGAGTGGCCACACAGTGTCACTGTTGCTCCATGCAGGAAATGCTCTGGGCATTACTGTGATGGAGTGGGGACTGTCTGTGTGGGGGATGGGAGAGCAGCGGGTGACTTTAGGTGAGGGACAGGACCTAAGCCTGTAACTCGAGCTAGGCAGGGCTGAGAGAGTGAGCACCTTTGCCCGGGAAGCTGGACACAGGAAGGGGTCGGCTGGAGGGAGTTAGTTCAGTTTTGGTTTGGAGCTGGGTAGTTGGAATTCAGAGAATCCCAAACTGGGAACTAAGCTTCCTGAACCCCCAGAAGGACTCGAGGGAGTTACTTCAGTTTTGGTTTAGAATTCCTTGGTGCAAAAACACCGTGAAACTCCCCTTTCTTCTTCACAGAGGGCTTCAACACCCCTTTTCTCACTCAGGCTCACAACTGCCCAGAATTCGAGAACTGTCCCTGTTCCCATTGGACAAATGGGAGGAGCCTGAGGTACAGAGAAGGGAGGAGACCTACCCAAGGGCCTACACAGCAAGGCGGTGGCAGAGCCAGAAAGAGAAGCCGCCAGTCAGACTCCTGTTCTAACAGACAACAAATCACCCCAGAGGCAGGGATAGAGCTCAGGAACTGAGATGGTTGGAAAATTTCATTCCAACCGTTTCTGTCCAAATATCCCATTCAGACTAAACCAGTTTGTTTCTCAGAATCATAACAAGTGAGATGGAAGTTCTTTGCAAAAAGATTTTGTTGCAAAACAAAAGCATCTCCTGTTTGTCACAGTGTGTTAAATTGTGTCATCACACACAAGGAGGAGACACTTAGATCTTGAAAATTAGATAAAATGCTTCAGTCTGAGCTAAGTCATTGCTGCTCTTCCAAAATAAAAAAATACAAATAAAAAAGATTGTTTCAGCTAATCTATTATGTTATAATCTGCTCTGGTAAACGTGATGGGACACCTCATATTATGCACTACTCTTAGTGACACTCTCCAATGGATCCCCATCCTCCACCCACCATGAGGTAGGTAAGAGTGGATCATTATTATCCCTACTTGAAAGCACACCATGGCCGCTTCACTTCTCCTGCCTCCCCTAGACCCTGGACGTAGGTATCTGTGTCAGCCCCGATCCCTTAAGCACTCCCATTACCCCTTCAGCCTGGACGTAACTACCTGTGACCCCCACGAACCCCCTAAGCCCCCAGGGTTCCCAACAGCCTGGACACAGGTGTCTGAGCACCCCACAAACCTCCTAAGCTCCTCGGGACACATCCAGCCCTAAGCCCCCCGGGACCCCTAGAGTATGGAGATAGGTATCTCTGCCATCCGCAAAAACCCATAATCCTCTCTGGAACCTCTCCTGCCTGGATGTACATATCTGTGCCCCTCCCCACAAACCACCTAAGCCCCCCGGGACCCCTCCAGCCTAGATGTAGGTATCTGTGCCCCCCCAAAGCCCTAAGCCCCCCCAGAATGCCTATAGCCTGGACGTAGGTATCTGTGTCTCCTACAGTGCCACTAAACCCCCCCCCAAAGGGACCCCTCCAGGACATACATAGGTATCTGTGCCCCTCACCAAGTCCCTATGCCCCCAGGGATCACTGTGCTCACCACAACCCCCTAAGTGTCCAGGGACCCCTTCAGCCTGGACGTAGATATTGCTGTCCTCCAGGAAGCCTTTAATCCCCACCAGGACCTCTACAGCCTGGACGCAAGTACCTATGCCCCTCACAACCCCCCTAACTCTCCCAGGGCCCCGCCCATACTGGATGTAGGTATCTGTGACCCTACGAACCACCGTAAGCCCTCGAGGGATCTCTACAGCCTCCACGTAGGTGCGATGCTCTGTGCATTACCCTGTGTGGCCACATGGTGTCACTGTTGCTCCATGCAGGGAAATGTTCTGTGCATTACCCTGCGTAACCACGTGGTGTCACTCTTGCTCCATGCAGGAAATGCTCTGTGCATTACCCTGTGTGGCCACACGGTATCACTGTTGCTCCATGCAGGAAATGCTCTGTGCATTACCCTGCGTGACCACATGGTGTCACTGTTGCTCCATGCGGGGAAATGTTCTGTGCATTACCCTGCGTGACCACATGGTGTCACTGTTGCTCCATGCAGGAAATGCTCTGTGTATTACCCTGTATGGCCACACAGTGCCACTGTTGCTCCATGCGGGGAAATGCTCTGTGCATTACCCTGCGTTACCACATGCTGTCACTGTTGCTCCATGCAGGAAATGATCTGTGCATTACCCTGCGTAGCCACACGGTGTCACTGTTGCTCCATGCAGGAAATGCTCTGTGCATTACCCTGCATGGCCACACAGAGTTACTGTTGCTCCATGCGCGAAATGCTCTGGGCATTACTGTGATGGAGTGGGAACTGTCTGTGTGGGGACTGGGAGTGCAGCGAGTGACTTTAGGTGAGGGACAGGACCTAAGCCTGTAACTTAAGCTAGGCAGCTGGGAGGGGGTCAGCACCTTTGCCCAGGAAGCTGAATAAAGGAAGGGGCTGGCTGGAGGGAGTTAGTTCAGTTTTGGTTGGAGCTGTGTTGTTGGAATTCAGGGTATCCCAAACTGGGAACTAAGCTTCCTGAACCCCCAGAAGGACTCGATTGAAGGGTCCTGGTTGTGCCCAAAAGCCCTGCTGTATCCTTCGTTCCTGTTGGCCAAAAAAACCTTCTGTTTTACTGGCTGGCTGAGTCACTGTGTGTCCCAGGAAGAGGGGTGCATGGCCAGATTCCACCACACTACGTGACACCCCCTAAGTCCCTCTGGGACCCCTGCAGCCTGGACGTAGGTATCTGTGCCCCCCACCAAACTCCTGAGCCCCCCCGACCCCCTACAGCCTGGACCTAGATATCTGTGCCCCCCACGAACTCCCTAAGCCCCCCAGGCACCCCTTGAGCCTGGACGTAGGTGGAACCCTTCTGCCAGGCTGAACTGATAGCAGCAAGGACTGGGTTCAATACATAGGGGTCCCTTGCCTACAATGTAATGCAAACCAGCTCAAGCCCCCACCCAGTGACATGGGAAAATTTTACACACGCACTCCTAGGTGCCTTAAAGAGGCAATACTTCCCCTCTTGCAAGCATAGAGTCTGGGTGTAGCAGAAAATGTTTAATAACGTGAGATAAACAACATAGCATTAAATTGGGAAAACACCTCAACTAGGCCGTGTCCTTTTCCCTGGGCTCATGAGTCCAGCAATCCCCAAATCACCCCAAGGATCCAAAGTCCAATATCTCCAACGTTTCAAGAGTCCAGCAACCCCAAAATCACCCACAGTTGCGCAACCCCAGAGTTCAAGAGTCTATCTGCAGGGTTTTTCCCCCTGCCAGCCTGAGTAGAAAGGGGCAACTTATGTGGTCCACTGCTGACTGCTCTGCCTCTCCATGGGATTCTGCTTTTGCCTTCCCCACAAACTGCTCAGCTCAGTCCCCGGGCTGCTCTGCCAGCCGACCTGTGTTCTGCTCCAGCTGTCCCCCAAAACTGCTAGACTCACCTCACTCTGTGGGCCACTCCCACAAATTGCTCCTGTCTGCCAACTACTGTGTTCTGCAATACAGTTTCAGAGTCCCCCACAAGCTAACACATCTTTTCAGTGATTTCAGCTCAAGAATCTAGAAATTCAACTTTTAAGAGAATAAAAAATCAACACTGCTACTCAACTGTTAAAAGAAAAAAAGTGCAATTGGTGACTCTAGCTCACCCAAGGAGCCCACTCCCTTGTCTAGTGAGTACCACTCAACTGATGGTGAGAATCCCTGTCTCAAAGTTGTTTCACAGTTCCTCATCCACACAATCAGGGTGACAACACTCCACATCTCACACCCCAACAACAAATAAACTGGGGATACCATAGCTGCCAAAGTAACCATCCCAGGCTGCCGTGGCCGTGTCACGCACGGTGGGTGTGTCTATGCAAACATGATCAGACCCTGAAATCCTTTTCCACACTTGCCATAATTCACCACCAGATGTGAGGGTAGAGTTCATCCTGCTTCTGCTTACATAGGTATCTGTGCCCCCCACAACCCCCTAATCCCACCAGAACCCATCTAGCCTGGATAATGGTATCTGTGCTCTCCCCAAACCTCTAAGCCCCCCAGGGAACCCACAAGCCCAGATGTAGGCATCTGTATGCCCCACACACCCCTTAATACCCACAGGAACCTTCCAGACTGTAGGTAGGTATCTGTGACCCCTAGAGCCCCACAAAGTCCCTCGGGACCCCTACAGCATGGATGTTTGTATCTGTGACCGACAAAAACCGCCTAAGCTACCCAGGGCCACCTACCATCAGGATGTAGGTATCTGTTCCCCCCCCAAACACACCTAATCCCCCCGGAACCCCTCCAGCCTAGATGCAGGTATCTCTGACCCCACGAATCTGCTAAGACATGACAGGACCCCTCCAGCATCGCCATAGGTATCTGTGCCCACACAACCCTCCTAAGACCCCCAAAACCCCTCCAGCCTAGACGCAGGTATCTGTGCCCAGCATGTACCCCCTAAGGTCCCTAGGACCACTCTTGCCTGGATGAATGTATCTGTGCCCCTTACAAACCCCTAAGACACCCCCAGGATCCCTGTAGACCGGACGTAGATATCTGTGCACCCTCACGAACCCACTGATCCTCTCAGCGACCCCTACAGCATGGAAGTAGGTATCTGTACCCCAAAATTCCCCAAAGCAACCCCAGGACACCTACAGCCTCGATATAGGTATCTGTGCCCCCGCACAACTCCCTAATACCCCCAGAACTCCTCCAGCCTGGACGTAAATATTTGTGACTTCCAGGAACCCCCAAAGCCCTCCCCAGGACTTCTCCAGTCCCTACATAGGTATCTCTGCCCCCCACCAGCCTTCTAAGACCCATAGCGCCCCCACCAGCCTGGTTATAGCTATGTGTACGCCACACAAAACCCTAAGCTCCCCAGGGCCCCCTCCAACTGGTACGTAGGTATCTGCGCAACCACAAACCCTTAAGTCCCCCAGGGACCCCTCCAGACCATACTTAGGTTTCTGTGAACCTTACCAACTCCTTAAACCCCCAGGGACCACTACAGCATGGACGTATGTATCTATGCTCACCACAACCCCCTAAGCCATCCAGGGACCTCTCCAGCCCTGACGTAGATATTTGTGCCCCTCATGAAGCCCCTAATGCCCACCAGAATGTCTCCAGCCTGGACGTAGCTATCTGTGCCCCCCCACGACCCCTAAGTCCCCCAGGCATCTCTACAGCCTCTACATAGGCGTGATGCTCTGTGCATTACCCTGCATGACCACATGTTGTCACTGTTCCTCTATGAGAGAAATGCTCTGTGCATTACCCTCCATGGCGACATGGAATCACTGTTGCTCTATCCAGGAAATGCTCTGTGCATTTCCCTGCATGGCCACATGGTGTCACTGTTGCTCCATGCAGGAAATGCTCTGTGCATTACCCTGTGTGGCCACACGGTGTCACTCTTGCTCCATGCAGGAAATGCTCTGTGCATTACCGTTTGTGGCCACACGGTGTCACTCTTGCTCCATGCAGGAAATGCTCTGTGCATTACCCTGTGTGGCCACATGGTGTCACGGTTGCTCCACAGGGGAAATGCTCTGGGCATTACCCTGCATGGCCACACGGTGTTACTGTTGCTCCATGCGCGAAATGCTCTGGGGATTACTGTGATGGAGTGGGGACTGTCTGTGTGGGGACTGGGAGAGCAGCGGGTGACTTTAGGTGAGGGACAGGACCTAAGCCTGTAACTTAAGCTAGGCAGCGGGGAGGGGGTCAGCACCTTTGCCCAGGAAGCTGAATAAAGGAAGGGGCTGGCTGGAGGGAGTTAGTTCAGTTTTGGTTTGGAGCTGGGTTGTTGGAATTCAGGGTATCCCAAACTGGGAACTAAGCTTCCTGAACCCCCAGAAGGACTCGATTGAGGGGTCCTGGTTGTGCCCAAAAGCCCTGCTGTATCCTTCGTTCCTGTTGGCCAAAATAACCTTCTGTTTTACTGGCTGGCTGAGTCACTGTGTGTCCCAGGAAGAGGGGTGCAGGGCCAGATTCCACCACACTACGTGACACCCCCTAAGTCCCTCTGGGACCCCTGCAGCCTGGACGTAGGTATCTGTGCCCCCCACCAAACTCCTGAGCCCCCCCCGACCCCCTACAGCCTGGACCTAGATATCTGTGCCCCCCACGAACTCCCTAAGCCCCCCAGGCACCCCTTGAGCCTGGACGTAGGTGGAACCCTTCTGCCAGGCTGAACTGATAGCAGCAAGGACTGGGTTCAATACATAGGGGTCCCTTGCCTACAATGTAATGCAAACCAGCTCGAGCCCCCACCCAGTGACATGGGAAAATTTTACATACGCACTCCTAGGTGCCTTAAAGAGGCAATACTTCCCCTCTCGCAAGCATAGAGTCTGGGTGTAGCAGAAAATGTTTAATAACGTGAGATAAACAAGATAGCATTAAATTGGGAAAACACCTCAACTAGGCCGTGTCCTTTTCCCTGGGCTCATGAGTCCAGGAATCCCCAAATCACCCCAAGGATCCAAAGTCCAATATCTCCAACGTTTCAAGAGTCCAGCAACCCCAAAATCACCCACAGTTGCGCAACCCCAGAGTTCAAGAGTGTATCTGCAGGGTTTTTCCCCCTGCCAGCCTGAGTAGAAAGGGGCACCTTATGTGGTCCACTGCTGATTGCTCTGCCTCTCCATGGGATTCTGCTTTTGCCTTCCCCACAAACTGCTCAGCTCAGTCCCCGGGCTGCTCTGCCAGCCGACCTGTGTTCTGCTCCAGCTGTCCCCCAAAACTGCTAGACTCACCTCACTCTGTGGGCCACTCCCACAAATTGCTCCTGTCTGCCAACTACTGTGTTCTGCAATACAGTTTCAGAGTCCCCCACAAGCTAACACATCTTTTCAGTGATTTCAGCTCAAGAACCTAGAAATTCAACTTTTAAGAGAATAAAAAATCAACACTGCTACTCAACTGTGTGCATTACCCTGCATGGCCACACGGTGTCACGCTTGCTCCATGCAGGAAATGCTCTGTGCATTACCCTGTGTGGCCACATGGTGTCACGGTTGCTCCACAGGGGAAATGCTCTGGGCATTACCCTGCATGGCCACACGGTGTTACTGTTGCTCCATGCGCGAAATGCTCTGGGGATTACAGTGATGGAGTGGGGACTGTCTGTGTGGGGGATGGGAAAGCAGCGGGTGACTTTAGGTGAGGGACAGGACCTAAGCCTGTAACTTAAGCTAGGCAGCGGGGAGGGGTTCAGCACCTTTGCCCAGGAAGCTGAATAAAGGAAGGGGCTGGCTGGAGGGAGTTAGTTCAGTTTTGGTTTGGAGCCGGGTTGTTGGAATTCAGGGAATCCCAAACTGGGAACTTAGCTTCCTGAACCCCCAGTATCTATGCTCACCACAACATCTAAGCCCTCCAGGGACCTCTCCAGCCCTGACGTAGATATTTGTGCCCCTCATGAAGCCCCTAATGCCCACCAGAATGTCTCCAGCCTGGACGTAGCTATCTGTGCCCCCCATGACCCCTAAGCCCCCCAGGGATCTCTACAGTCTCTACATAGGCGTGATGCTCTGTGCATTACCCTGCATGGCCACATGTTGTCACTGTTCCTCTATGAGAGAAATGCTCTGTGCATTACCCTGCGTGGCCACATGGAATCACTGTTGCTCCATCCAGGAAATACTCTGTGCATTTCTCTGCATGGCCACAGGGTGTCACTGTTGCTCCATGCAGGAAATGCTCTGTCCATTACCTGGTGTGGTCACAAGGCATCAATGTTGCTCCATGCGGGAAATGCTCTGTGCATTACCCTGCCTGGCCACACGGTGTCACAGTTGCTCCATATGGGAAATGTTCTGTGCGTTAACATGCGTGGCCACACGGTGTCACAGTTGCTCCATATGGGAAATGCTCTGTGCATTACCCAGTGTGGACACACGGTGTCACTGTGGCTCCATGCGGGAAATGCTCTGGGCATTACTGTGATGGAGTAGGGACTGTCAGTGTGGGGGATGGGAGAGCAGGGGGTGAGCAGGGGGTGACTTTAGGACCGGACACGTGCTCAGCCTGTAACCTGAGCTAGGCGCGGGGAGGGGTCAGCACCTTTGCCCGGGAAGCTGGACACAGCAAATGGCCAGCTGGAGGGAGTTGGGTTAGTTCAGTTTCGGTTTTGGTCTGGGTGGTTGGAATTCAGGGATTCAAAAACTGGGAACTAAGTTTCCTGAACCCCTAGAAGGACTTGATTGTGGGGTCCTGCTTGTGCCTCCAAGCTCTGCTGTATCCTTCGCTCCTGTTGTCCAATAAACCTTCTGTTTTACTGACTGGCTGAGAGTCACTGTGAGTCCCAGGAAGAGGGGTGCAGGACCGGACTCCCCCACACTCCGTGACAGACCCTAAGCCCCTCCGAGACCCCTGCAGCCTGGACGTAGGTATCTGTGCCTCCCACCAAACACCTAAGACACTCAGAGATCCCTCCAGCCTGAACTTAGGTATCTGTGCCCCCCACAAACCCCCTAAGCCCCCGAGGGACCTATACAGCCAGAACATTGGTATCTGTACCCCATATAGACTCCATAAGCCCCTTGCGACACTCCAGTGTGCACGTAGGTATATGTGCCCCTCAGAAACCCTCTAAGCCCCCAGGAACCCCTACAGCCTGGACATAGGTATTTGCACTCCCACAACCCCTCTAACCCGCCCCTCCCGGGACATCTGCAATCTGGACGTAGATATCTGTGCCCCTCACGAAACCTCTAACCCCCCCTGGGAACGATACAGCCTGGACATACTTATCTGTGCCCACTCGAACCCCTAAAACCCACTGGTACCCCTACAGCCTGGACATCATAGGTGTCTTTGGCCCCCACAAATCCCCTAAGACTCCCAGGATGCCTCCAGCCTGGACGTAGGTATCTTTGCCCCCCACTAACCTCCTAAGCCCCCCTGGTAACCCTACAGCCTGGATGTAGGAATATCTGCCCCCCACGAACCCTCTAAGCCCCCATGGGACCCCTAGAGCATGGAGATTGGTATCTGTGTCCCCCCCAAACTCTCTAAGCCCCCCAGGGACCGCTATGGCCTGGACATAGGTATCTGTGCACCCCAAGGCCCCTAAGATCCCCCGGACCTCTGCAGCCTGGCTGTAGGTGTGACGGTGCTGCCCGTGGGAGCCAGCTCAGCTCACTCAATCAGAGTGAATTGCAAACAAAACAGGGCAGACAAATGCCAAACGCTGCTGGTTATTTCAATACTTAGATTTACCAAGCCAGCACAAAACAGCTTCTGTAGTACCTCACTGGTTACTTAGAAGTTTAAACCACGCAGTTCCCTTAAAGTACCCAGCCTCAGGCCTCCGTCCAGACACACCTGCTGGATATGATGATGATTCCTGAAAATCTTACTTCATCATATAAAAGAAAAGATTCTTCCGATCCCAAAGGATCAACCACATAACCAGGTTCAATTATAACTTAGATTTTACCTAAAATACATGCTATAGCCAATTCTTATTAACTAAGCTAAAATTTATTAGAAAAGAAAAGAGAGAGAGAGAGTGTTGGTTAAAAGATTAATAGACCTATAGACTTGAATTCAATTTTTGAGGTTCAGATACAAAGTAGACATGAGCTTGTAGTTGCCAAAAGTCCTTTTAGAAATAGTCCATAGGTTATAATCCAATGTCCATATTCAGGGTGGCTCCAGTCAATGACTGGGGATCTCAATCCTTGTGGCTTAAGGTTTCCCCCTCTTGAAACCCAAAGCAGCTCTGAGATGAAGAAGGATCGTGTCCCAGGTTCTTAAACATTTCCAGCAGCCTTTCAGCCTGAGAAAACAATAGGCTTAACTCTTCTTCCAAACATCCTGGCAATTAGTACATCCATCAAACAGTTCAGATACAGATTACCACAACCTTCAAAGAGACACAGACAATAATACTATTTCACTCAAGTATCATCATAAATGTTAATATTCTTTTTTTGCTCTTTGAATTAAAACTATAGCAATAGACAAGACTTCTTTGCTGACATCACAAGACCTGAGCAAACACCTCCCCTTCTACCTCTAACACTGCAGACTTGCATTTCAAAGCTCTGTTCATTTACATATCTTGTTAACCAGTTTTTAAGGTTCACCCACGGGTCAGGTCAGTCGGTGAGGTGAGTTAATTAACTCTTTCTGGCCCTGTCACCTTTCAATGAGATATTAGATTATACTTATGTCAGGGACTCTAACCCAGACGGCAAAGTTCGTTGTCTGACCGCGAGAGAGACAGGCAACACCAGCAAGATCCGATCAAAAGCTCTTTATTGACAAGTGCACGCATCAATAGAGAGCAGCTCGTCTCCAGAGAGAACCAGCCTGCTCTTTACATCTTAGTATAAGCCTATGTAGACAGTTCCGTCGCGTCATAAATTATTCACTGGAGCAACCCACCCCCTTCTTCTAACAACTAGAAACTAGACACCTTTAGTATACATGCATGCCTAAAGTTAGAAATGTAGGGGAGTTAAAAACAAACAAAGAACAAAACCAGGGAGGCTGGGAAACTAGGACTCTTATCAGTTCTTCGAAGGAGCTGCCCGAACACAGCACATCTGGTACTATGCCAGGAATGCAGCTTCTCTCTTATCTCACTTTTTCCCAGCGCTTGTGAGACATGCTGCTGCTTCTCAGTGTTTTCCACTCAGGGATTACCCACAAACCTCTGTTAGCCTGACTTTGGTCAGGTTGGCATACCTGGTTTTGTCTGCTATATCTTTATTCAGGCCTAACAATCCCCCCTTTGTCCCTAGAGGACCATAATGGGACTCTTGGGACACATATCCATTTAACAATTGTACGGGGGAGGCTAGTAAACCATGACCCAAGGTCTGAGTGGAGGTCCTTAAAACTAAAAGTGTGATCAAGAGATATAGCATGGAAAACAACAGCAACATTCTTAATAGCTTGTAAATCTTTGTCAATTAAGCCAGAGTGTTTAACAGCAAAGCAACATTTTTCCCCAATGCGAGCACAAGCCCCTCTCTAATTCAGCATTCATGGCATTTAGCACACGTCTATTTTGCAAAGTTACTTCTGCTACTTCATCAGTCTTTCGTTGCAACTTTTGGAAAGCATCTATTAATGCATTAGCTGGTTTTTTTCAAGCTCTGCAGAAATATTTACAACTGCTCTCTTGAGCTTAGCCACCCACAATCCAGGAATGAGTGCACGGACAAAAGAGTGGAATCCTGTTTGTCTGACAACTAAGGGATTGGGGCACTGACTATAAATCAGTTAGGTATACCAAGTGGTCTAATTTCCCAGATGTTTCGGTGAATAATCCAGTCCCATGTGCATCCTCCCCATGGACCCGTCAGGATTCGGTATGTGGAAGCCCACACCCCCCAGTCCAAATGCTTGGAAGGAGCACTGTAAATGTTTACACTTCCACCCAGAAAGTCTTTAGTATATCTCCATGACCACAGATCAGATGGTACTCCTGATGTGTCTGTAAGGGCAGTGGGCCAAGTCTGGTACTCAAGATCACTCCAAATGGCCATCAGCTGGTCATTCAGGAAATTCTGAATCTCCAAACATACTAGATCCCACTGCAATGCCTTCCCAGCCTCAGTGATATTTAATACCATCTTTCCTTGGTGTAGTACTATATTACATTTGTTATTTAACTATTTTCAGGTACTTTTAAAAGGCATTGACATTAATAGCATAGGAGGGGGTTACATTATTAGTCACTGGAATGGTTTCAATACAGGTAAAATTTCCAGTGGCAGAACAAACTCTTCGGGTACTTGTTATTTAAAATCCAATTAGAGAGAGCAATACATGCTGAAGAATTTATCCACAACACAGGGCACAGCCTGTAGAATAAACCCCAAAATCCAATCAATACCACATTCCCAAGCATGGGTCCCACAAATTTTTTCTGCCAGTGTACAATTCTTTGTTTCTTCACCGGGGTCAGTTCTTAATGTCCTTTCTAGTCAGGAATTCCTGGACTTTAGCAATTTCAGTGGAGTGAGTGTTCCTTCTTCTTTCCCAAAACAGTCTTGGTGCAGCATCGTATAGGGGAGAGGTTACTAGCACATCACCCTGTAATGGTTTTGCTTTTTCTAGAAAAATTCAAAGGCACAGTAGATCTGTCAGTGGATAAGGGAGAGGCTACTAGCACTTCACCTTGTACTTTTTCCCTACTGTCCAGAAGGCACAGTGGAGCTAGAAGGTGAAATAGGCTAATCATCAGTAGGAGAATTCTCCCAATGTGGAGGGGTCTTTTTGCAGTGAGAATCTTGGGTCCAAGCAGTCAGTCTTTGGTACTTCACAGCGGTGTTGGTAGTCATCAGGACTTAAGGGCCTTTCCAGCATGGAGCCAAGGCAGTCTTTCGTTGGTGGACCTTTACATCAATCCCGTCTCCTGGTTCCAAGGAGTGGCAGGGCTGCTAGGGTCTTTGGGTAGCGCTTCCTTACCTGTGAGAAAAAAAACTTAACACATTTCATTAGTGCCTGGCAGTGTTTTTCAGATCTCATAGCTGCATGGGCAAATTCAAGCCCTCCTTTTCCTGGTTGTTAACCAAGTCTTAACTGTGAGCAGTGTCCTTGAATGGAGTCAGTGTCTTATCTATAGCCTGAGCTTGCTATTTTATTTTATTTTATTTTTTCAGTTAATTCATTCTGTTCTTTGTGCTTCTTCCCTTCTTGGCTTCTTTTAACCTGCAAAGGAAACTTTCACTTTTTACTCATACACCTTTTTCCCAACAATGAACACCTACACATTGTCATTATACAGTACATTAGTCTTATTATTTAATATATGCCACACACACTCTTTTACTAAAATAACCTTATTACAGAGCTTTCGAGCAACAAGCCAGGACAAGCACACCCACTTTGAGGAGTTCACTCAATACAACCTCTAGTCCAATAGCCTTCCACCATCCCCAGCCCTCTGGCTAGAAATCTGAGGTAGCCAGAAAGATCCCATGTACAATATGGGGAGTGGGTTAACTTTTCATGTCCTTGCTTTCAAAGACTGTTGGTATGCAAATTTTAACAACAATTTTTGCAATTAACAATTTGACCAATAAACTTTCTTTTCCTTACTTAAGGAAATGCATTAGACTTTAGTACATCACATTCTCCTGATTTACCTAAACACTTTGTATTCCAAGTTGAACAAAACAAGTATCTGCATTTTAATTTAAACTTTTTGTTTGCTTTTAAACTAGATTATTTTATAAAAATATTAAACACAAAAATTCCGGCCACAAGACAAACACCACAAGACAGAACATAGAACACAAAACATAATTTCTATTGTGCCAGTAAATGCATGGTACGTTGAATGCTGTTTAGCTGGCACCAGTTTTCTCTGATTATCTGAAAGACAAAAAAACAGAGGTCTACCCCTTCTGGGCAGACAATCATTGCTTAAAATAGACAAATACCCTTGTTGATTTCAGGAAAAACAGAGGAATTATCCCATATTTTATGTGTTTCATAGGCAGCCCAGGTTTCAGTGGCTCCTACCTTATCAGTTAGATAATTTGCATGAATACAGATGCTTTCTGGCTTGCTTTTTACTTTTAACTCTTGCTTTCAAACACTGAAAGAAAACATCACTACTTATAGTGCCCTTACAGCCTAATAAAATTTCAATTACATAGCACTATATACATTCTTCAGCTAATTTAACTAAATTCTAAATGATTGCAATTAACAATTTCTTTGCCTCAATTTATTTACAGACATTTCAAAGACACCAAGAACTTTCCTCTTCAGCATTTTTGCAAAGTTCAACTGCTGTTTCCTCCAGCAACTACAGAGTTAACTTCTCACTCTCCCTTAAATCACTTGCTTGTCTCCCAACAGCCACTTTTATCAACTCAAATCACCATTCCAAGTAAGTTCTGGGTATTTGAAATCCCCATGCTTACACTTACTTACTCCTTCCTTCCACTACACCCTTAAAGTTTTCCAACCTGTTTTCCAATCTCTCTGTCTGTTGCCTGCCCGCCTGGGCCCGATCCTGCTTTTCTCACTGAACCGTCCCTTCCATAGGCACCAACTTCTTCCACTACCAGTTTAGCTAGGAGGGTGGGCTTCTCAACTAGCCCCCCACCCCTCCTGGTCTCTTCCCTTAAACATTCTTACTCACAAGACTACCCGAGTCCTCCTTCATGAGGATTGCCACCTAGACGAAGACACATGGCCCATTGGGCAAAGGCCATTTACTTAACATATAATTTGAAGGACTACTCTTAGAGGGTTTACCCAGAGACTCATTCATCTGTTTGACACTTAAACAGAAAAGAGAATTACACAGAGAGCAGAGGGAATTACAGTCTAAGCCAGACTTTCCCACTTCTATACACTGACCGCTACAGGGGACAGGACAGAAGGATCTCAATTTAACCTCAGAGCTGTCTCGCACATATGGCTTCCACTCCGAGGAATTACGAACAAGAGGTTCAGTTCCACCCACACTCCTAACACCCAAATGAACAGAGAAAAAAAACAACAACAGTAACGGGTTAAATAGAACAGAACCAGAACCAGATAGTGTTTCCTTATCCTATTAGGACTCACTTTTACTCGTGCAGTTCTCAGCATATAACACCAACAGTACCAAGCAAAGCAAACACAAAATAACAAGGGTAAAACAAATAGATGGTGTAAATTCTGCAGGGCTCCCCCCTTCTTAATTGCTCACCAAACTGTGACAAATTTCTGTTACCAATCTATCCCTCATGTCAGATGATCAGGCTGACACTACAGGATCGTTGGGGGAAGATAAAGAAAACACACCATATAACTGAATTTTAAAGCTTCATTAATAAAATAATAAAACAACAACGGAGAGTGTTGGGAACGCTCCCACATCACTCAGGAAAATATTAATGCCCCAAGCCCGAAGCTCCTTTCATACTTACACACGTACGTCCAGACTGGCCACTTCTGTGTATAATGTTCAGAGGAGGGGGAGAGGTGGAAGGGAGATTATCCTGTATACAGCTTGTCCAGAATTTCCAACATGCTTCTGCTCTTGGGAGGGCTGTTCTTTTACACCCTGGAATCTCCTGCGGCGTCTCTTTCAGAGATTCCAGTCCAGGTCGGCTGCCTGTGGCTTCTTTGGTGTCACCAAGCCACACCGACACCAGGGTCACAAAGGCACACTGTTGGATCTTACTGGACAGTTAAGCTTTGCAAATGTAATTTCAGTTCTGTAACTTGTATTTCCTTTGCTTCGCCTCTGTCTATATTTTTTCCTTCACAGCCAGCTGGGGCCGAAAGCAGCCCCTCCCTGCACCAAGCACAGTCCGCGCCGATTCCTGACCCTGAATGCAGAGCACCCCCCTCCTTCCATCCCGGAGCCAAGATGATTTTTAAATTAACCCGTTCCTTATGTCTTTTTCTTTCTTTTTCTCTTTCCCATTAATCATTCTAGTAGCAATGCTAACTACTTCAGACAAACTTTTCCCTTGCGTACCATCTGGATGCTTTCTAAATCTTTTTGCAATATCCTTTGCACATTGTGACATGAAAACCATTTTAACCATCTCCTTTCCATGATCAGTTTCAGGATTTAAATTCCCATGCTTTTTAACTTCACAAATCAGTCGAGCACAAAAGTCAGAGAGGTGCTTATCTGGATGCTGAACACAAGCAGTCACCTTGCTCCAATTTGGAGTAGCCTCCCCTGCATCTCTAATACCATTCAAAACAGCTTTTAAAAATCCATCCAACTTTGTCTTTTGAGCTGGATTATTGGGATTCCAGTTAGGGTCAGTAATTAGCCAAGGTGCATTCAAATGAGCTGCAGATTTTTCTTTTACTTTTTGTCTTTCATCTTCTGTCATGAGAGTATCTAATAACTGATTTACATTTGCCCAAGTGGGCACATGAGTGAAAAAGATTGTGCAGAACATTCTTTCCACTGCCTCAGGATTGTCTCATAAGTGAGGCATAGTGCACTGCCAGTTAAACAAATTTGAAGTTGCAAACAGGGTATGGGTAAAACCATCTCATGTTCCCCAGCAACCAGTAGAACCAGATAAGTTCTCAATGAGGCTTGTAATATCAGAGGTGTCTCAGAAACATTCTCTCTCATGGAGTTAAGTAACCTAGTGGGGGTCCACAAGGGCAAGGACAAGGGCTGCTGTAATATTGGGGGTGTTTGAAAAGCAGTCCCTGACCAAGTTTGCAAAAGGCTGGCTGGAGGCTGCACAGAGGGGGTGAGGCTGCCTGATTCCTCTGAAGATGAGGGAACATCACTCTGAGCTCCCCCTTGATTCTCCTCTGTCCCTGAACTGTCCCTAACCTGCTTTTGAATCCTTGCACTCCATCAGACGGGGAAGAACAGGAACAAAATTGTCCTCCTCCCGGTGCGGCTCTGGTGCATATGGTGGGTGATTTTTTTACAAGAGCTCTCCATACAAACAGCTTCAAAAGCTACCCATCCCTCCATGGGTTTATAATTATACCATACAAACAAGTAATCCATTTGTCTCGGCCTAAGATCAACCAAAATATCCCTTAAGGAGTTCCTCCTATCTGTGGAAAAGGTTTCACCCACCGGCCAGTCTCTAGTTGGGGACAAATGAAAGGTAAATGATGGCCATTGGATCCAACACAGATTTCTCATCTTAAATTTAACTAGATCAGCTGTCTCAGAAATCTCTTTCCAATCTCTAAGTATCAGAGACAACTGGGGCATCCCCCAGGGCACTTACTGCCAACTTGTCTCATTTTAATGAAGGGACTCTAACCCCTCTTCATGAAGGGACTCTAACCCCTCCTCCCCGGGTCGAGGTAAATGGACTCTAACCCCCACCTCCCCGCGTCGAGCGCTCGCTTACCTCTCCAGGGACTTGAACACCTGGACTGAGACACAAACCCAGGCTGGGACTCTAACCCAGACAACTTGGATCCTGTGCAAACCTGGACTGGGACTCTAACCCAGACCTGGACTGGGACTCTAACCCAGACCTAAGTAGTCAGGGACTCTAACCCCGACAACCTGGACCCTACTCAATGGGTAGGTGGACGTTGCTGGATTTCCAAGAGTTTCAGCTGGTTCACAGAACACGCCTTATCGCCAACGCAGAGATCAGATCACCAGGCAAGGCTCCTCTAAACTGGAGGATGCGCGCTGCGTTGCCTCAGGGTCCGATCCCCCGCCGGAGAGTCAGACGGGTCCCGGCGGAGTCGCCAAAGATGTCAGGGACTCTAACCCAGACGGCAAAGTTCGTTGTCTGACCGCGAGAGAGACAGGCAACACCAGCAAGGTCCGATCAAAAGCTCTTTATTGACAAGTGCACGCATCAATAGAGAGCAGCTCGTCTCCAGAGAGAACCAGCCTGCTCTTTACATCTTAGTATAAGCCTATATAGACAGTTCCGTCGCGTCATAAATTATTCACTGGAGCAACCCACCCCCTTCTTCTAACAACTAGAAACTAGACACCTTTAGTATACATGCATGCCTAAAGTTAGAAATGTAGGGGAGTTAAAAACAAACAAAGAACAAAACCAGGGAGCGAAAACAAGGAGGCTGGGAAACTAGGACTCTTATCAGTTCTTCGAAGGAGCTGCCCGAACACAGCACATCTGGTACTATGCCAGGAATGCAGCTTCTCTCTTATCTCACTTTTTCCCATA